>NC_134826.1:134524616-134678038 GCF_004210375.1 Tachypleus tridentatus
ATATTATGTAGTGCAAATAATATAATTGGACCAGAAGAGGGAAACATTATTATTTTATGTAAAGTAAAAGTTTAATGATTGTAGCCAAAACCAGAACATCAAAACAAAATGTATTAAAGAATGTTTAATTAAAAGAACTGACTTTTTTTTTTCCGAAAAATAAAATGGTTATTGATCTTGGAAGTAGTGTTTGTTTTGGATTTCGCGCATAGCTACATCGAGGGATATCTGCGCTATCCGTCCCTAATTTAACATTGTAAGACTGGAGGGAAAACGGATAGTCATCATCACCCACCGCCAACTCTTGAGCTACTCTTTTACCAACGAATAGTGAGACTGACTGTTACATAATAGCACCCCCCACGGATGAAAAGGCGAGCATGTTTGGTGTGACGGAGATTCAAACCCGCGACCCTCAGATTGCGAGCCGAGCATCCTGAAGACCTTGCCTAGAAGTCTTGGCCCAAACATTTATTTTCGAACTACATGATAGCGTTAGTCTGGTATGTTATCGTACCAAGTTGCGTTTAGAGGGAACATACGGAAAAAAATAAGCTTTATAAATTATCTAAGAATCACAGAAATTCAAAAGAAAACTAGAAGGGCATACACACGAAAACGAAAAGTTCCTACCTTAACCTGCAACGTAACCTAACCTAAACCTGCAAACCCCAAAACCTAACCTAACCCACCTAAAATACACACCAAATAATTCCTTGTCATAAAACATATAGGTCCAGATACTCAAGAACCTCTTCTCAATTAGGCCTAGCAGCACCTGGTGGCTAGCGTTATCGACCTCGCAAATTGAAACTTGTGGGTTAGAATATCTCACTGAACATGTTCATCCTTTCAGATGGAGGTGCATTATAATGTGATGGTCAATGCTACTTTTGATTAGATTAGCCAAAGAGTCGGCAGTGGGTGATATTGATTACTTACCTTTCTTTTAGATTATCTTATGTGAGTTCACGACGGTTTTATGCGAAATTGTAAAGCAACAACAAAAACTCATTGTGTTCTCCAGTTTGACGTTATTTCACAAACCACGTTATTTATAACTAAACTCGTTGGTTCATTGATGTGACCATTGAAGCACAATCATCAGAAGTAGTCATAAATTAAACGTTTGGACTTCTTGTACCTCTAACCCATTTTTGTCCGTTATTTACGGGTATTTTGAATAGACCATAGACTTAAGCAGAGATCCCTAGCTTTGTATCAAAGACAAAAATAAATAAATCCCTTAGTTTCTTGTTATTAGAGAAATAGGATCCCATTCTACATTCTGGAAGTAGTTATGTATGTGCCTAATCGACGTTTGTTTGTGCGCACAACTGCTCGACTGCCATCTGATGACAGTTATTCTCAATTTTGCAGTGATGGATTATGAGGAGGATAGCTGGTCAGCACTATCAACTCTTAGACTATTATTTTAAGAGTGGGATTGACTGGGACTTTATAACGCTCCTACGTGTGAAATTGCGATCATGTCCGGTGATGGAGATTCATGACGAGGGTAGCTGGTCAACACTATCAACTCTTAGACTATTATTTTAAGAGTGGGATTGACTGTGACTTTATAACGCCTCTACGTGTGAAATTGCGATGATGTCCGGTGATGGAGATTCGAACGCCATAACCACTGAAGCTACTCGACGTATAAGTTAATGATAAGACCTAACTATGCGACACTGGCTGTCTCATGAGTTTAATAGTGGTACCAGTTATGCACATCTCCGGTGTTTTGTTTGTTTTTTGAATTTCGCACAATGCTACACGAAGGCTATCTGCGCTAACCATCCCTAATTTTGCAGTGTAAGACAAGAGAAAAAGCAGCTAGTCATCATCGCCAACTCTTGAGCTACTCTTTTACCAACGAATATTGGGATTGACCATCACACTATAACGCCCCCACGACTGAAAGGGCGAGCATGTTTGGTACGACCAGGATTCAGATTACGAGTCGAACGCCTTAACCCATCGGGCCATGGCGGGTTCGACCTAAAACACTGTGATTGACTATGAAACCTAACTCTCAAAGTTTTGGTGATTTAAGCCCCCCAGCGGCTCAGTGGTAAGCTAGAATGTTAAAATCCAAGGTTCACTTCTCCACGGCGGAAAGAGTCAGATAGCCCATTTCGTAAAATAATTATTTATTTGTTGGTTATGAGCTACATTTCTACTCTTAAAGCTATTACTAGCCTACACTGAAATAATCTTGTAACTTTGACAGCCTGCATGGGTATTAACATTTTACTAATAAAGCAGAGAACAAGAGGGTTTCTCGTCATCATGAAATAATCTTGATTTTAAAATATCTTGCCGTGATTTTCATTAAAAAAAGTGTACATGTTGAATAACTTAGAGCATAATTTTAAAGACTGTAGGTCGAGTATCTTTTCTGAAACAATTATTTGTGATATAAGGTTCTAAGATTCTTAATTATCAAATCCTGATAGGGCTGAAACAATAGATATTGGTATTAATGATACAGCACTTGGCTACGTTTTGATTATTATTTGTAGATGAGTGAACAAACCTTGACTGTTTCTCTTTTCACGTCGTACTCGTAAAGCTTTTAATGTGCCAGATTCGATTGCTAAGAAATCGAATTTTTAAATTTTACACTCACAAATCAAAATTTAAATGTGAACAAAATTCAGATTGATTTGATTTTTGCGCAAAGCTACTCGAGGGCTATCTGTGCTAGCCGTCCCTAATTTAGCAGTTTAAGACTAGAGGGAAGGCAGCTAGTCATCACCACCAACTCTTGGCTACTCTTTTACTAACGAATAGTGGGATTAACAGTATAACGTTCCCACGGCTGAAAAGGCGATCATGCTGGTGCGACCGGGATTCGAACCCGTGACCCTTGAATTATGAGTCGAATGCCTTAACACACTAGGCTATGCCGTGCCCACAAAATTTCGAATAAGGCTACAAAGAACATGATTCTGTCTAAGTGTTCCGAGTTCGTTCGTTGTTCATACTTGAGTTTGTATGAGGCTCGTTACGAATTACCAGTGTTATACGTGTGTGTGTTTTCTTACAGCAAAGCTGCATCGGGATATCTGCTGAGTCGATCGAGGCTAATCCGTAGACTTATCGATGTTGTATTTATTTAAAATCCATTGCTAAAGTATTTGCAATAGAATAAAAATATGACTGGACTAACACATGACGTCGAATTTACTCAGGAATGATATTTATTTCATGTTAATCACAATTCTTACTTGTTATCGCCTCCTGGTGGCTAATCGGTGAGTCAGTATACTTAAAGCGCTATGAATCAGACTTCAATATTTACTGTGGGCAGAATACCTATAGCCCATTGTATGTCTTTGGATTTTACAATAAAGAAATCTATTTTTCGAAAAATGCTTTTGAAACGACGTGATTAGTTTGTTTTTAATGTCTTTGAAGAAGGAACATCACCTTGTCAACACGATCCTGTGAAGTCACCTCGAGATTTAAAGCTGTTAGTAAACATCCTGTTGGGTCAACATCTTTCATTAAGAGCAGTTAATTTAAGTTAATTTATTTTGTAAAACGGTTTTTCAACTAACATATAATGAAGATTGTCAAGTTCAACTCCAGTAAGTTATAAATTCACGAACTTACGACTTATTTCTAAATTTACAGCTCAAACTTGTAGGTATCGTGATTTTATTACAAACATACCCCTAACTTCTACGTATTCACAAATCTTATTACAATAGTGCTATGTGTAGCAGGTCTTATTACAATAGTGCTTATATGTAACAGGTCTTATTACAATAGTGCTTGTATGTAATTTTAACACTCACATCATATTCTAACTTAAAGATACTGATTACTCTTCCAGCAACTTGTTTCTCTCCCACACAAAGACTCAGCGACAAGTCGTAGGCTTATAACGCTAAAATTCGGGTTTTGACACTCATGTTTGTCACAGTACAGATATCCCATTTTGTGCTATTAAACAAAATATGAATCGCTTATCTGCCCAGTCTTGATATATGAACGGTTGCTAAGCAATCACAGTGCTGTTACGGTGTGTGTGCTTTCTTATAGCAAAACCAAATCTGGCTATCTGCTAAGTCTACCGATGGAAATCGAACCCTCTGATCTTAGCGATGTAAGTCTACTGAATTACAACAAATTTCATTTTAATTTTTCCCAGAACCAACATTAAAATATAGTAAGATATTAACTTATGATTCCAGCATCCAGAGGGACATGCGAGCCAAAATTATCTACATATGGTTCGTTTGTTTGTTTCTAATTAAACACAAAGCTACACATTGAACTATTTACGCTTTGCCTACTGCTGGTATCGATACTCGAATTTTAGAGTTTCAAGTTGTGAGACTTTACACTGCGCCATCGCTGGATGGGGCTTTAGAAATAAAATATAACATTAAAGTAACTTATATCTATAAACTTGTTACATACGTTAAAATAATCATGAATTTGAGGAATGCTAATACGCTTACATTTTAGAAAAAAATATTGGAACTTGTGACATTTGTACTTATCATAGGAAAGCCATAATGGAAGAAAACGTAGAAAAAATGAAACTGTCATACATTTAAGAGTTAAAAATAAATTTCGTATAATTCAACGACAACAGTTGTAGAATAATGTTCTACAACAATGGTGGGCATTCATATTATTTAATGTTGTTTTAAATAAAGGACAAAGCTACACAATCGGTTATCTGTGCGCTGCCCGCCACGGGTATCGAAAGCCTGTTTCTAGCATTGTTAAGTCCGCACACATACCGCTGTGCCACTGAGGACCATATTATTTGATGACAACAATTACAGATTAATGCACCACAACAATGGTGTACTTTCATATTTGATGGCAGCCATTACAGGTTACTGTACTACAACAATGGTGTACTTTCATATTTGATGGCAGCCATTACAGGTTACTGTACTACAACAATAGTGTACTTTCATATTTGATGGCAGCCATTACAGGTTACTGTACTACAACAATGGTGTACTTTCATATTTGATGGCAGCCATTACAGGTTACTGTACTACAACAATGGTGTACTTTCATATTTGATGGCAGCCATTACAGGTTACTGTACTACAACAATGGTGTACTTTCATATTTGATGGCAGCCATTACAGGTTACTGTACTACAACAATGGTGTACTTTCATATTTGATGGCAGCCATTACAGGTTACTGTACTACAACAATGGTGTACTTTCATATTTGATGGCAGCCATTACAGGTTACTGTACTACAACAATAGTGTACTTTCATATTTGATGGCAGCCATTACAGGTTACTGTACTACAACAATGGTGTACTTTCACTTTATTCAATGACAACAGTTAGAAGTTAATGTGCCACAACAAAGGTATTCTGTTTTGTTGTTGGATTTCTTCACGAATAGAAGCGGAAACTAAACATAATTTTTTCCATTGCTTTATTTTCAATATGTGTTCAGTGACAGACTTAAAAAAGTTGCAGCTTTTCAAACCTCCGCTCCATTTCAACGTATCTCTTCCAAACAATAGTTTTCAGAATTATCAAATAAACCGTTTGCCAAAACTTCGGACGATCTAGTTTAAGCCAGGTGGTTAAGGCGTTCGACTCGCAATCTAAGAGTCGCTGTTTCGAATCCCCATCACACCAAACATGTTCGCCTTTTCAGCCTTGGGAGCGTTGTAAAGTGATGATCAATCCCACTATTTGTTGGTAAAAGAGTATCCCAAGAGTTGGCGGTGGGTGGTGATGACAAGGAACCTTCCGTCTAGTCTTATACTGCTAAATTAGGGACTTTAGCAAATCGAGTGGATTTGCGCGAAATTCAAAACAAACCAATCTAGTTTGAAAACGGATATCTTTAATTTTGGTAATTAATAAATTGTTAACAGCAACATGAAACATTTGAATATTTTGAGAGGCGTAAACCTGTTTCTTTAGTAAAATTATTAATAAATTCAGAAGAGAAAAAGACAACTAGAAATCTTGAAGTCATTGAATATAGGACATTAAATACCTCCATTTCAGGAGTAGGAGACACGTTATGTAATGAGAGATAAAGCTCGCATATCGTACAAGATTAATTACACTGATTCTAAGTATAATGCTAAATTCAACGTAGGATCTACATTATTAATTATTTTAAATAATTGTGCTGGTGTTTAATGTTTTGTTATCAATCGAACACCATTTGGAATATAATTTTTTATGTGTAGAAAACATATCAGTAAAGATTTTTGTTACTTGTTTATCATTGCGTTTGTCAAACATTGAACAGTTGGATATCACAACGAAAGGCAGAATGAATATTCGGAAACCTATAACTACAAGAAAACAGGAATCAGCTATATATAACACTTTTCACTTACACAAAGGCTACATGCGCTAGCCGTACCTAATTTAGTAGTGTAAGACTAGAGGGAAGGCAGCTAGTCATCACCACCCACCGCCAACTCTTGGGACACTCTTACCAACGAATAGTGGGGATTAACCGTAACATTACATCGCCTCCACGGCTGAAATGTCGAACATATTTGGTGTGACGGGATTCAACCCACGATCCTTAGATTGCGACTCGACCATGCCTATTTACTCCGTGTAATACTTTTATCTATATTTCAATAGAATGTTCATTAAATTACATAAGTATATAACTGTTATACAATGTTAATTAAAACAGCTGTTAAACAAAGCATTGTTACATATCGCTTATTTAAATACCCACTATATCCAGCATTCTTAAATATTGCTTTCTAAAATTCCTGCTAAATATAACATTGTAAAATACTGTCAATTAGAATGTTCGCTAAATGTACCATTGTTAAGTTCCCTTCGATAAAAGAAATGTTAAATATAGACATTGTTTTACTGCAATAAATGCTAAATATAACGTTATTTCGTGGAAGGATTTCTTGGTGTTAGGAAATGCTTTATGATAAATATTGTTTTTGTATTGTATCACGCACAAAGCTACACAATGGGCTATCTGTGCTCTGCTCACCCTGGTATCGAAACCCGGTTTTTAGCGTTGTAAGTCCGCATACATACCGCTGAGCCACTGGGGGGGGATCTGAGAAATATAAATAGCTAGTTAAATAATCAAAGTCAATAGGTAGGGCAGTTGCATGTCAGAAACACTATAAAATAAATAAAACACAAGATATAAATATTTTAAACAATATCTTCAGAGGGCCTGTGCATCCCGCTGGTTCAGCGGTACATCTCCGGATTTACAACGCTAAAATCAGGAGTTCTAGTCCCCTCGGTGGGCTCAGCAGATAGCCCGATGTGGCTTTGCTATAAGAAAACACACACACGCGCTAAGTCTTAAACTAACACACTAATGTTTGATAAGTTGATTTTTCTAAAATAAGCTACGACAAGTGCTATAGGCACTATGACCACCGTTGGTTAGGAAATCCAATATTTAACGTCACAGGCCTACTGACTGACCCCTGAGCCAACGGAGGACAGCACAAAAATTAAAAAAAAACAAAATTGGAATTAAAAGCTCCTTCAATTGTTATACGGGTTCATTCATTTTCTTTCATAGAGTAAGTAATAATCCACGAACCACTATCGTACAACTTAGAGCCATATATTTGTTAAAGTGTGCTATTTATGATTAATCATGAGACAAACTAAATTGATTTAAGTGTTTGTTGCTCATGAATTTGTTTTGAATCTTGCGCAAAGCTACACGAGAGCTATCTGCGCTAGCTATTCCTAATTTAGCAGTGTAAGACTAGAGGGAAGGCAGCTAGTCATCACCACCCACCGCCAACACTTGGACTACTCTTTTACTAACGAATAGTGGGATTGACTGTCACATTATAACTCTCCCACGGCTGAAAGAACTAGCATGTTTGGTATGATGGGGATTCGAACCCGCGACCATCGGTTTACGACTCGAGTGCCTTAACCACCTGGTCATGCAGGGCCTTGTTGCTCATGAACCATCATCATGCAACTTAGAGTAATATAAACATTTATTAATGTGCTATTCCTGAACCATCCTGCAAAAACCATCATTATGCAACGTAAAGTGATTTAAGTGTATATTATTTCATAATTATATACTGTTTCCAAAAATTGCCAAAATTATTGCTATTTGAAATTTTCTATTTAACAAAGGCGATTGGTTTAGTTTTTGTTATTTTTAATTTGAACCACACTTCTTACGAAATACGCCCTGAGTGGATCGGTCAAAGACTCTTAACGTCCACTTTAGAACTGCTGACCAATAGGAGGGAAATCTCTCTGTAACACTTGCAGCCTTCAGATTACCCCCGACCAAACGGCGGGTTTGTCACCGTTACGACCCAAAGACTGGAAAGCGTGCAATGTGTTCAGTAATATATCTGTTAGCTTCGAATATTCACTCAATTATTCATCATGGCAAGTCAACCTCTGAACCAAGCGCAGGAAGTTCACTAGAGCAATTGTTGTTTAAGAAATATATGTATATGGATAACGCTTTATTTTATAGAAAGACCAGTTAACAACTAAGGTTTAAAAAACAAAACAAAAAAGACGAAATCTGACTGAACGAACAATTCACATCTCGCAAAACTTGTCCAGCGCACGAACGTATAACGCAAGGTTTCGCTACTTGTCGAATCGTTTCAAAGTCGATCTACATAACCCACTTAAAAACCAGACGTTCCATAGAAACCGTAGCTTTTATCTGAAGTTTTCCAAAACAAAAGAAATCTTTTTCAACAACAACAAAATCGGTTTTGGAGACTGTCTTTGGAATGTGGTTTACACAAACTTGATGTTAAAACAGAGAGAGCTACACCAGTCGGTAGACAGAAACCTTTTTTCCATTTCGGCGTAAACCAAGCTCATCTTCGGCGGCTAGAACGTCAGCACGAGGGGAATCGGAGCGAAAGACCCTCAAGTCCCTTCAAAACTTTTCAGTTTGTCGGTACGTTGGCAATGGTAGAAAACCATCTGTTTGAAACTGCTGTCATGGACAGAAGCAGTCACTATGTTTCGGAGTAAACGAGGGAATCCAAGCATAAGAGAAAAATCTGGAACGCACGATCCTGATGATGTATTTACATAAGATTTCTTTATACATATAACATAGAAATCGGTGTATATATTAAGGCATTTCCTATTTCACTCATATAACCTCTAATGGCTTGTCTTTAAATCCTGATAGAAAACTTTGCAGCCCAGATGACATTCTTTGATATTTGTTTAATCAAGCACAGAGTTCAAAGTGAACTGATTGATTAGATGGGTTGTATTTTCAATCAATCAATTCCTTTTCAACTGAAATCACAAAACTTCAAGTAACCGCTGACTTATTTCAGTGTTACGAAACTTAGCGTATGTAGATACTGGGCAGAACTGAAAAGGCACGATTACATTAAAACTTAAGCCTTATCTCTGTAAACACTTCTATATCGTTTTTTTCATTGCATAAAAACATTGCCAACCTGTCCTAATGTTCTCATCTATCTATTCATTGAATCACTCTTATGTGATATAGATTCTCAGTAACGAATTCACATGTACAATCCAGACTTTCAGTATACACTTCACACGTTGGATACAGACTCTAGGAAAACATGTCACACGTACCATAGGATCTTAAATTAACACTTCACATGTACGATACAAACTTTCAACATACAATTCACATGTACAATACAAGTTCTCAACAAACATTTCATACGTACGATACGGCAGACATTTAAGTAAACATTTCACACGTATAATAGGACCTCTCAGGACACGTCTTACGTGTATGACAGACTTTCATGAGGTTATCACGGAGGAGGTATAACTTGGAAGTGTTGCCTCTCTTTATGAGTTTCACACAAATTAGAACATATTAATGTAACAGCAGCTCCTTATATGTAACTGTTATCTCCGACTTTGTAAATTTAAATTATTTTAATCTGGATTATTATTTGCTTGTTTTTAAATAAAATTTATTTTTATACTCCTTGCATTCCGAAACACTTGTGAACAAACATCTGAGTGAGTAAAATAAGAGATGTTGTACATTATTGGCTAATTCTATACAACTGAGCAACTACAATAAGAAATGTTATACGTTATTGGCTAATTATAAGCATCTGATAAACTAAAATAAGAAATGTTATAAGTTAGTGACTAAATTTAAGCATCCGAGTGACAAAGAAAAAAGAAATGTTGTTGGTTATGGGCTAATTCTAAACACCTGAGAAACTAAAATGAGAGATGTTATACGTTATTGGCTAATTATAAGCATCTGATAAACTAAAATAAGACATGTTATAAGTTAGTGACTAATTTTAAAAATCCGAGTGACTAAGAAAACAAACGCTGTACATCATTGGCTAATTCTATACATCTGAGCAACTAAAATAAGAGATGTTGTACGTTATTGGCTAATTATAAGCATCTGATAAACTAAAATAAGAGATGTTATAAGTTAGTGACTAATTTTAAGCATCCGAGTGACTAAGAAAAAAGAAATGTTGTTGGTTATTGGCTAATTCTAAACATCTGAGCAACTAAAATGAGAGATGTTATACGTTATTGGCTAATTATAAGCATCTGAACGACTAAAACTTCAAGAGATGTTGTACGTTAATGGCCATTTTTTTGTTTTTTTCTGCGTTATGATTCAAATAAATATTGTTGTCATTGTTTAGGAACACAAGAACAAATGTGAATTTGTTATAATTTTTGTGGTTCTCTGTCGTGTCGCATACTTTAGAAATGAGTGGACGAGCTTACTTAGGACCATTCTTTAAATGTAATACTGCTGAAGTGAAGTGTTCAATTTACGCGATACGAATAATGTATCACGGCAGTTGAATAAGCAAACTATACGGGTCAAACCTCCCTTGGGGGACGTTAGGGATTATATCTGTAACAAAACAACCATTATCTCGGCAATCCGGAGCGCAGTATAAGAGACGCAGCGAAGCTGGTGTAAAACAGTTCGGTACGTTATGACGTATGATATTGGTGTTTTGTTGAAGTATAAATCGTCGACGTAATCTCTCTGGTAGTAAAACTATAAAAAAGCAATACTGGAATGTTAACTGGCGATTGAAAATGTCATCTCATGTCATGTAGTAATCGAAAATAAATAGGATAGCCAGCAAGCACATGGGAGGCTTCCATCCTGCCCAATATCCTTGTTTGATTCACGCTATCGTATTTCACGTTAGTCGTTCTCTAGTAACTTATACAACTCCCTCGTGAGTTAACTAGTCAGAAATATTACTCGCCAGTTCGGTGGACTCAGCAGATAGCCCGATGTGGCTCTGCTATAAGAAAACACACACATACACATACTCGTCAGAAGGTAAAAGTTAAAGGGGGGGGGGTTACAGTTCTCAACAAACACTTTGGACTTCCTCACTTCTCGTTTGTTTGTTTTTTCCTTTTCTTTTTACTAATCTATTCACACGGATCAAAGATAATATCAGGAAACGTGAACAAAGTCTGCTTCAGTATTTTAGCAATTAGTTACTTAGTATAAACCGAACATAGTTTTAGATACAACATACTCTTTGAAATGACAATTACAAACACTAGTCTTCATTTCTCTGCAAATAAGTTATTTGCTTAACAATACCATCTGCCTATGTGCTGGTGTAATTGTGGTCTATTAAACAGTTTGTTTAACTATACTATCTGTTGACGTGTTGGTATAACTGCAGTTCATTAAACAGTTTGTTTAACTACACTCTCTGTCGATGTGCTGGTTTTACTGCACTTTATTAAACAGTTTGTTTAACTACACTATCTGTTGATGTGTTGGTATAACTGCAGTTTATTAAATACTTTGTTTAACTACACTCTCTGTCGATGTGCTGGTTTTACTGCACTTTATTAAACAGTTTGTTTAACTACACTATCTGTTGATGTGTTGGTATAACTGCAGTTTATTAAATACTTTGTTTAACTACACTCTCTGTCGATGTGCTGGTTTTACTGCACTTTATTAAACAGTTTGTTTAACTATACTATCTGTTGATGTGTTGGTATAGCTGTAGTTTATTAAACAGTTTGTTTAACTATACTACTTCGCGATAAGCTGGTATAACTATAACAGTTTGTTCAATGTTATTGTCTGGCCGTGTGCTATAATTGTTTGTTTATCTTTATTGTTTAGCTGTGTAGTATTACGGATGTTATGTTTATTAAAAAAAGTATTTCTCTTTCACTTGTTTGTCTTTATTTAATACAGATATGTTTTCTATAAGTATTCACGTGAACTGTGAACTATAGATGCTTTTATTAAAACGTAATTCAGTTCTCAGTTTTCATTGTAATAATAAACATTTCCTTCTCCGTATTATACCTCATCACAATGAGCCCCAGCATATTAACAGTTAGACAGCTGATATGAGATAGGCCTACGTCATGTCGTGTGCAAAATAGGGAAGTCTGCGTCACATGACGTAAAGATGGAGAATATTAGACCACATGATGCACATGATGAGGAAGCTTACCTCACATAATGTATAAAATGGGGAGATTAATCATGTTATGTGTAAGATGGGGAGACAAAGTCAAATAACGTATAATATGAGGGGAGTTATGTCACATGGTGTGTAGGGTGAGTGAAGCTTTTTCATATAATATGAAAGATTGGATTTTATTCCTCTAGGGATTTATTTCTTAGTGAAAAAAATATTGGCTATGTAAAGCTAAAATGAGGGTTCAATAATAATGAAGTTAAATGAGAGCTGGTTTTCAAAAACGTAAATATTGTATGTAGCGCCATCTAATGATGACTACAGTTATTTTTACTGTTTTGGAGTATTCATCAAAACGTGTTTATTTTGCCAGTGACACGAATGTATTCAATCAAAGTAATTTAATCACAAATAACTCTGTCAGTGATTTAGAAATATTATATATTTTTTCTTAAATAAGTAAATTATCTTTTTTTATTGTTTACTGGTCGGGTATTGTTTGTTTATCATGTTTTACATTCGTTTCAATATTACGTTGCTAACACTTGTAATTCAGCCTAAATGAATAATTAAATAAAATAACTATTTACTTCGATATAGTGGTATGAAAATATAACTCACAATTTTCAAGTTAAGCGACTCTTCTGGATTTTAAACAGAAGTCCGACAGACTGGAGCCGCACCCAGAATCAAAATTAGGAGTAGTTTTGCACGATGAAATTGTTGGATTAGACTTTCACTCTAATAGCGTGACAATAGCTTTAAAGAATTTCTAAGAACTTATTTCTTGAGAGCAAGTCCTTTACGAAAACTTTGTGTCACTTACAGCGAGTGGTTCACATGTTAACCGAAAGATTGCGCCACTATAATAACCGTTCATATTTTTAAATCACGAAGTCTTAAAATTAGGCTTAGTTCTGAATAATTCTTTCACCAGAAAGCCCAGTTCTTTCTCATTGATTTATAATATTAATCAATAATCTTACCATAGCGTTGAAGAATACACAATAAAAAACTGAGATTACATGCAATACAAATTTTAAGTTTAGTAGGTAATTAGTGTAAAGTAATTTTGATTATTTTTTTATTTAAACTGAGAAGTAATTAATACTTTGCAATTACTTTATTTGTCAATCTCCTCGAGAGATTTGTTTGTTTGGGAATTTCGCACAAAGCTACTCGAGGGCTATCTGTGCTAGCCGTCCCTAATTTAGCAGTGTAAGACTAGAGGGAAGGCAGCTAGTCATCACCACCCACCGCCAACTCTTGGGCTACTCTTTACCAACGAATAGTGGGATTGACCGTCACATTATACACCCCCACGGCTGGGAGGGCGAGCATGTTTAGCGCGACGCGGGCGCGAACCCGCGACCCTCGGATTACGAGTCACACGCCTTACGCGCTAGGCCATGCCGGGCCCTCCTCGAGAGATCTCGTAAAATTATTAGCTGTTTATATATATGTACAACTCTAAATAAAAAAACAAACTCTTTTTTTATTTTTATCGTCTTTAATCATCGCTGTATTTTTTTTTCATTACTAATTAACTGAATGAACTAACAAAAAACAGTACCACAAAATTACAATATTTAAGCCTCATTTATTTCCTTTGTGGTATAACGGTAAGTTCGAACACTTAGAATACTACACTATGAAATTCGATTTCCATCTCTTGATAGAGGGCATATAGTCTATTATTATTTAAGCTCGTAGTAAAATTAACAAATTTTGACGCATGTTTTTCACATTAATTTCACATAGTTGATTTCCGACATGTTGTCAAATAAATACATTCTGTTAATTTAGCTGAAAATAAGTTTCGGGAGGTTTAACTTTATCAAACGAGTAACAATGGTAAAACAAGACTATAGAACTTGATGTCATTCGGAGTTACCACTCAGGTGCTTTATTACATAATAAACATCGCGGGTTCGAATTCTTTCACCAAACATGGTCGTCTATCTATTTCTGGGTAATTTTTAACTTTTAAGGTATGTGGGTTGTAGAACCTCGGTACATCTTCTGGGTAATTTTTAACTTTTAGGGTATGTAGAGTGTCGAACCTTGGTACATCTTGTGGGTAGTTTTTAACTTTTAAGGTATGTGGGTTGTCGAACCTTGATAAGGGCCCGGCATGAACAGGTGGGCTAAGGCGTGCAACTCGTAATCTGAGGGTCGCGGGTTCGCATCCCCGTCGTGCCAATCATGCTCGCCTTTTCAGCCGTGGGGTCGTTATAATGTAACGGTCAATTCCACTATTCATTGATAAAAGAGTAGCTCAATGGTGGGTGGTGGTGACTAACTGCCTTCCCTCTAGGCTTACACTGCTAAATTAGGGAGGGCTAGTGCAGATAGCCTTCATGTAGCCTTGCGTGGAATTCAAAACAAACCAAACTAAAAGGAGCGTGTTGATTCTTTGAGTTCAAGAATTTCTGTGTTATATATAACTACAAGGCTGAGTAAAAACCGTAATCAAACTAAAACTTCTGTTCACTACATATTTAATCTTATACGTAGTATTACTACTACAGATCACCTGGACTGACCAATTTGTAAAATTGGCTTAATATTATATTTTGGAAACTTCTAACACTGACAACTGTATACATTTTTTTTTAAAAAAGCTATTTATATTAATAATTGTACATATTTTAAAAGCTAATAATTGTTGTTTTTTTTTTTAATTTCGCGTAAAGCTACAGGAAACCTATCTACGTTAGCCGTTACTAACTTAGCAATGTAAGACAAGAGGGAAGGTAGCTAGTCATCACCACCCAACGCCAACTCTTGGGCTACTTTTTTACCAACGAATAGTGAGATTGACTGTCACATTATAAAGCCCCCCAACCTGAAAGTGCTAGCATGTTTGATGTCGCGGAGATTCGAGCCTGCGACCCTCGGATTAGAAGTCAAACGCCTTAACCACCTGGCCATACCAGGCCGAAGTTCGTGATACCGATAATTGTATGTACGTTAAACACTATAAATAATTATTTACATTTCTTAAAAGCTAATAATACTCATAACTGCAAATATATGTTTTAAAAGATAGTAATATTAATAATGTTACGAATTTTGGAAGCTTTCATTACTGACAATATGATATTTAAATGCAATTTCGTTTTAAAATTTTTAAATATGCATTATTTTGCTAAGCCTAAGAATATTAAAATAATATGTTATCAGTAAAATATACAAACTATAAATAGTACAAAATGCACCCATACATATATCAAGACAATTCAGAAAAAGTTTTAAATACATGCAAATTATACTATTACCAATTCTGAGTTTTTTTCTATTTTCAATCATAAAACTTCATTTTAAGTTCATGATGACGAAAACTGTCTTTATTAATTTGGAGATGACCTAAGAAGGTCTAAACGTTGTTCTGTACTTTATTTTAATTAATGTTATAACACCCATACCAGATGCCTTTAGAATTCATTTTAAGTTACTTTCGAGAGATGGCGCAACACTCAAATATGCTCTTGGTTTGTAAAGAAAAATGATACTAAATAAATAGTTTCTTCTTACAACTCGCGTGCTTCATTACATGTTAAACGTATCGAATATGGCGGGTTCGAATACTGTCATCGAACATGCTCTCCATTTCTGCTGTAAAGGCGTTATGATGTGGCGAACAATCCTATCATTTCGTTGGTAATGTTTGTTTGTTTGTTTTTTGAATTTCGCACAAAGCTACACAAGGGCTATGTGCGCTAGCCGTCCCTAATTTAGCAGTGTAAGTTGTAAGTCCGAAGACATACCGCTGAGCCACTGGGGGGTATGTAGTTCTAATATAGTATCTAATGTTTTCTGTTTGTCCAGTTCTAACACAGTATCCTATGTTTTCTGTTTGTCCAGTTCTAACACAGTATCCTATGTTTTCTGTTTGTCCAGTTCTAACACAGTATCTTATGTTTTCTATTTGTCTAGTTCTAACACAATATCTTATGTTTTCTGTTTGTCCAGTTCTAACACAGTATCTTATGTTTTCTATTTGTCTAGTTCTAACACAATATCTTATGTTTTCTATTTGTCCAGTTCTAACACAGTATCCTATGTTTTCTGTTTGTCCAGTTCTAACACAGTATCTTATGTTTTCTATTTGTCTAGTTCTAACACAATATCTTATGTTTTCTGTTTGTCCAGTTCTAACACAGTATCTTATGTTTTCTGTTTGTCCAGTTCTAACACAATATCTTATGTTTTCTGTTTGTCCAGTTCTAACACAGTATCCTATGTTTTCTGTTTGTCCAGTTCTAACACAGTATCTTATGTTTTCTATTTGTCTAGTTCTAACACAATATCTTATGTTTTCTGTTTGTCCAGTTCTAACACAGTATCTTATGTTTTCTATTTGTCTAGTTCTAACACAATATCTTATGTTTTCTATTTGTCCAGTTCTAACACAGTATCCTATGTTTTCTGTTTGTCCAGTTCTAGCACAGTATCTTATGTTTTCTGTTTGTCCAGTTCTAACACAGTATCCTATGTTTTCTGTTTGTCCAGTTCTAACACAGTATCTTATGTTTTCTATTTGTCTAGTTCTAACACAATATCTTATGTTTTCTGTTTGTCCAGTTCTAACACAATATCTTATGTTTTCTGTTTGTCCAGTTCTAACACAGTATCTTATGTTTTCTGTTTGTCCAGTTCTAACACAGTATCTTATGTTTTCTATTTGTCTAGTTCTAACACAATATCTTATGTTTTCTGTTTGTTCAGTTCTAACACAGAAAAATGAAAGAAATGTAAGTAATTATGGTCCAAATAAATTGATACAAATATTATTTATAAGTCTAAAACTGTTAACCCTTAGTGGGGTAAACTAAATTTGTTTCAAAGGTTAATTTGGAACATTTTAAATCTATTCAAACAAATTTATGAATCTATTTAAAGGAACAAGAAAAAGTATTAATCCTTAGGAGGTTAAATAAATTTGTTTCAATAGCGAATTTTTGAAAGAATACACAAAACAGACATATCGAGAGAATACGTTTCTATTAGAAAGGAAATCAGTGTTGTGTAAATAGGAAACAAAAGGTTATACTATGTATCTACAAGTTTAATGAAAAATTTACAAGATTAGTTTAAGTTACATCGATTCATAATATCTAACTTATATTTGAAGTTTTTGTTTTGCAGTTTTACAGTACAAAATGTTAGAGGGGGTTCTATAGAAATTAATAATCGTTTGTGGTGGAAAATTGTTAGGGGTCGCAATTAAGAAAAAATATTGTATTAAAAAAAACAACTAATGCTTACATAGACACGTAGAGTAAATGGAATTGTAATATAATTCATTTCTCTGCTACACAGTAGCATAGATGTGCTGTATTTATAGAGAAAGAAATGAAAACCATTGCTGAGTACAAAGGTAATATTTTACACGTATTGAAAAAGTAAAGAATCAAAATTACTTTTATTCAACGTCTATTTACCTGAATATGATGAAAACGTATATAACTGTTCAGATGATGGTTGTAAGGAGTTGAGTAATAATTTACTGTATTTAACTAGAGGTTTTAATGTAACGTTGAAGGAACCATTTCCCTTCAGGAAGAAACAGATGCTTTATAGTCGATAGATTAAACGATTTGATGAACCATTTTTATTTATTTTATGTTTCTTGATGTCTTAATCCAACTAAAAAGGGATATATTTGGACTGACCGAAGAGCAGGTATTATATTAAAGGTCAGATTTGAAAAATTATTTTTTCAATTTTGTGATGCTTAAAATTATATTTATCATAAAATGGTATGTTAGGCTTAATACATTTTAACATCATTTTAATTATAGTGCTATAGGAATTAGAATAGTGTATAATAACATTATTCCAAACATATTATATTTGTCATAGTCATCCCTTGACGACGCGTTTCCCTCGAACTGTAGTTCTTCAGATCGGCTGGTAATAAAGCAAATAGAACAGTGGTCGAAACACTGTTTATATAACCAGTTGATGCAACAACAGTTGTTATGGTGTGAACACGTTTTATAAGGCGATGAAGCATGATTACAATTACTCTTAAAAATACTGTTTACACAATAACAATTCTACTATATTGACAACAATGTTTGATTTTTTCTCGTGTAAATACGTTCATCTATGACCATGTTGCATGCCATATAGAAGTTACGAATCAATGCAAGAAATGTTGCGCATATTGGTGTTTTAATAATAAATTATTGTGAAATACAACGTATGTAATTTAATAATAACTTATTGTGAAATACAACGTATGTAAGCAAAACTCAGGAAATTATAGAAATTTTTCAAATGCAACAATAACGAACAAACGATGTGGTGGAATCGTGCGAAAGGGGTGATTAAGGTACATTTCCAGTTGTTCCAAGGGAAAATTAAATCATAAGAGAAACGACACTTAATTTTAATTGTATGGCGAAACGTTGAAAAACAATTCATATAAATTGAGGTCAAGATTGTGAAACCCAGGAAATAATTCAAAGATTGTTTTTTGAATATTCATGGAACGCTACATGAGGGCTATCTTGGCTAGCCCGTCTCTAATTTAACAGTGTAAGATTAGGAGAAAGGCTCTAGTCATCAACGCTCACCGCCAACTCTTAGGCTATTCTTTTACCAACGAATAGTGGGATTAATCGTCACATTATTACGTCCTCACGGCTGAAAGAGCGAGTTTATTAGGTGTGACGGAGATTCGAACCCGTGATCCTCAGATTACGAGTCGAGTGCCCCAACCACGCGGCCATGCTTAGTTTAACAGCAGGGCACTATTAGGTAAATTGTTTGGTTCAATTCAATAAAAGTATATATTATTATCCATCCAAAGTCTGATAATTATCGATTTGATACTGGCCATTACTGACAAAAAAAATCTTTGTTTTAATGTCAGTCATTTTAAATATGTACGAGCGTATAACGTTATTTTCACATATTATTTATATGTGGATGTAATAGTTACCTGAAATTGCATAATGAGTGAGAATTCTCCCGTTTTTATAACGACTATTTGCTTCGTACCAAACTTGTACAAACTGATTAGACTATTTAAATAACAAGTACTTATCTATCTCAAATAATTATTAATTATTTATTATTCATTTCGGTTTCCTATTAATTATCACCCGTTGGTGGACTTCCAAGTTCTCTGGATGACGTGTGCGAATTTCCCGATAGAGGAAAAACAAGATTGTTTGTTTGTTTGTTTTTGAATTTCGCACAAAGCTACTCGAGGGCTATTTGTGCTAGCCGTCCCTAATTTAGCAGTGTAAGACTAGAGAGGGAAGGCAGCTAGTCATCACCACCCACCGCCAACTCTTGGGCTACTCTTTTACCAACGAATAGTGGGATTAATCGTAACATTATTACGTCCTCACGGCTGAAAGAGCGAGTTTATTAGGTGTGACGGAGATTCGAACCCGTGACCCTCGGATTACGGGTCGAACGCCTTAACTCACCTGGTCATGCCGGGCACTAGTCAGACCGCTGACTCAGCGTTGCGGGATTTGGGATGGAATCCAATATGATCGAACGAAACAGCTCGTTAGATTGTCACTGAGTGCTCTGTGAAAGTGTGTAAGCGTGCTGAGACTAAAATGTATATCATTTTACTGTGGCTTATGGGTGATGTTCTGTAATGCATCGCTAGTAATTTATTATAACCTTCGCCTCGATTACAAGCAGCCAGCTTGAAATAAATAGTCGCTTCTGTCTAGATACGTCATGACGTCAAAGGCAGGGTGATTTTATTCTGTTGTTGTCGTAGATTGGGAAACTTATCTTTGCAACAAATCGAAATCCAAGGTCAATTATCTAATGGTTACAGAGACTAAGCAAGTAAGAAAGACAATGAAACGTTTCGATCTCGCCATGCGTGACCGAAATGTCTTGGCGCATTTAAAGAACTTGAATCAGCAAACAAACTTGAAATAAGAGATGCAATCAATCTCCACCTGCTGGTAAGAATGTGTGGCTAAGTATGTGGCTTATGGTTACATTATGCGTTTTACCTTTACCTATATCATGTCACCTGCTGACATCATTTCCGTGACATTCAATCCCTCTGTTCATTGTCTTTGTAACGATGTATAAATCTTATATGACATGTTGTTCTACGTTCAATAACATTCCTCCTCAGGCTTTTAAATCTATGTTTACCTTCTTATTATTATGTTTATATATGATAAAGTAGAAAAGGTCATTTGCGGAAGACTGGATTAGGAGGCCATATTAGTTTTGAATGCGGTTTCCACAGAGTAACATGGAAGACGGACAACCTCAAACATCGTTTATAGATTAAAGAGATATTGGATACTTACATTTCTCTAGATACTGGAACCACTTCTCGTGGTTGTGGAACATTGTACCTATACGAATGGATAAAACGGACCTTCAAGCTGGAGTCAACTGGTCCGCATCTAACATTTTAAAACTACAGTTTAAAATAAATGTTGCTTTAAGTGACTGTATTTACGTTTAATGAATTTTTTTTCGATTTTGTAAACATTTCTGCTAATATGACTGAAAATTCATAAAACGTGACATGAGAAAATAGGAATTTGTAAAAAAAATTTAAAAACCCTAATTATGTGATTATATTACGCAGGAAACCTGTTCTTTTGAATCAACACCAAAATACAGTAAGTTTGTCCTCTTACAAAAACACTAGAGATCAAAATATAACCCAATAAACATGCTCTGTAGAAATATCGTAAAAATCAGATTAGAACTCAATAAACCTGCTTTCTTGAACAAAATATTCATCAAAATAAAACCCAACAAACCTGTCCTCACAACACCACAGACTACAGAATATTGATCAGCAAGCCCGTACTATCGGAACACCGAATGTATCAAATTGTAACTGAAACACCGCACTCAACAAATTATATATATCAACAAATTTGTCCTCCGTAAACATCATAAACATGAAAATATACTTCAGTCCCTATGAAGCTCCAAGGTACTCGGAATATGACACAACAATCTTGTTCTCTTGATACAGCATCAACAAAAAATATAACAAACCTTTCGTTTTATCACAATATGCACGTATGGGTTGGTTGAAATAATTCACTTCCACGTCTTGTCTTAGGTCTACAGAGCATAAGTGTGATGAAATAGAACACCTTCAGCTTATGTTTTCATCCAGAACAGTTTTCTCTCAAAGCAATAGCTCAGTCACGAGGGATCACACGGCCAAGGTCGAAACCAAACGTTTGAGTTATTACTCTAACGTTTTTATAAAGAGAGGCAGTGTCAAGAATCTTTCACTTACAACAATACTAAAAGCTAAAATATCATGAAATTTAGTCTCCTGCCGTTAGGCTAAGACTGTAGGAGATATCCAGCTGACTGATTTAACAATAAGTTATGTTTTACCATATTTACCATTATAACGCCCCCACTGCTGGAAAGGCGAGCATGTTTGGCGCGACGGGGATGCGAACCTGCGACCCTCAGATTACGAGTCGCACGCCTCAACCCATCTGGCCTTACCAAGGTCCGACACCCCACATACCTTGAAAGTTAAAAACTACCCACAAGATGTACCAAGGTTCGACACTCTACATATACCAAAAGTTAAAAACTACCCACAAGATGTACCAAGGTTCGACACTCTACATATACCAAAAGTTAAAAACTACCCATAAGATGTATCGAGGTTCGACTTCCTACATATCTTGAAAGTTAAAAACTACCCACAATATGTACCAAGGATCGACACCCGACATACCTTAAAAGTCAAAACTACCCACAAGATGTACCAAGGTTCGACATAACATTCTGTGTTAGTACGTTTAGAATTGTAGGTCCTAAGTATGATATAACATTCTGTAACAGTATGTTTAGAATTGCAGGTCCTGAGTATGGCATAACATTCTGTATTAGTATGTTTAGAATTGCAGGTCCTGACTATGATATAATATTCTGTACCAGTATGTTCAGAATTTCAGATGCTGACAAAGTAGTTCGTATTGAAAGTTTTATTGTAGTTCATGAGACTTACACTCTGTGTTTGTTGATTATATGTATGAAATGTATACACACCGCTTAGTAATGATTTTCCGTGTTTCCTTAGAAATCTAATTTTGGAATTTAAGACTCTTTAAGTGTACAGTGCTGTTTAATAACGGAAACTTTAATATGTTTCATAACGTCTTTTTCTCAGCTGTGTTATGGCGCTATAACTTGACTGTCAATCCCATTTATCGTTGGTAAAGAGTTGCTCAAGTGTTGGCGGTGGGTGCTGTCGACTAACTTCCTTCTTTTTAGTCAATCACTTTCAAATTTGGGACGATTAGAAAAATTAACCATCGAATACCTTTGGGAAAAATTCAACAAACAAACAAAACGTTGTGCAACTTTCCATATTGAAATACCTAACAACCGTTTGTTTGTTTATAATTTCATACAAAGCTGCACAAACGAGGTTGTGAAAAAGGAATATTTCTTCAATTTTGAGCTTTTGTTTCAAATTCCTACACGTCATGCTTTCCACAAACAAGAGATAATTATTGATTGTTATAAGTACACCACGTTACTCTTGGTCTTATAAGATGTTAAAATTTGGAAATTCCCGTTTTCTATTTCCTAGGTTTATTAAAAATACACTAATTGTCAGTGTATGTCATGTAATTCGTTACTGATCATTTGTAGTCGGAGACTAGTTTAATGATTTTAGAGAATTTCCCTGTTTGTAAGGACGATTTCCTGCACGGACAGGGACAGAATGTACGAGTGTCATGTTAAGAAATACTTTTCTTTCTTAATGACGTAATTAGAGGTACATTAGGCTCTTCTAAAGTGATCATTTACAACTTTGGATTCTTTAAAAGCATTTCTACAAATGGAAAAAATAACAATGAAAGTTTAAGGACTGCAGTAACGTTAACACTTGAACATGAGGCTCTTGGTGTAGTGCAGTAATGTTGACACTTGAACATGAGGCTTTTGGTGTACTGCAGTAATGTTGACATTTGAACATGAGGTTTTTGTTTTCGTGTAGTGCAATAATGTTGACCCTTGAACATGAGGCTTTTGGTGTAGTGCAGTAATGTTAACACTTGAACATGAGGCTTTTGGTGTACTGCAGTAATGTTAACACTTGAACATGAGGCTTTGGTGTAGTGCAGTAATGTTGACACTTGAACATAAGGCTTTTGGTGTACTACAGTAATGTTGACACTTGAACATAAGGCTTTGGTGTAGTGCAGTAATGTTGACACTTGAACATGAGGCTTTGGTGTAGTGCAGTAATGTTGACACTTGAACATGAGGCTTTTGGTGTAGTGCAGTAACGTTAACACTTGAACATGAGGCTTTTGGTGTACTGCAGTAATGTTAACACTTGAAGATGAGGCTTTTGGTGTACTGCAGTAATGTTAACACTTGAACATGAGGCTTTTGGTGTACTGCAGTAATGTTAACACTTGAACATGAGGCTTTTGGTGTACTGCAGTAATGTTAACACTTGAACATGAGGCTTTTGGTGTAGTGCAGTAATGTTAACACTTGAACATGAGGCTTTTGGTGTAGTGCAGTAATGTTGACACTTGAACATGAGGCTTTTGGTGTATTGCAGTAATGTTAACACTTGAACATGAGGCTTTTGGTGTACTGCAGTAATGTTGACACTTGAACATGAGACTTTTGGTGTACTGCAGTAGTGTAAACACTTGAACATGAGGCTTTTGGTGTAGTGCAGTAGTGTAAACACTTGAACATGAAGCTTTTGGTGCAGTGCAGTAATGTTTACACTTGAACATGAGGCTTTTAGTGTTGTTAAATAATCTCAGTATTATAGATTAGTGTTTCCGCTGTTGTTGAATAATCTCAGGATTATAGATTAGTGTTTCCGCTGTTGTTGAATAATCTCAGGATTATAGATTAGTGTTTCCGCTGTTGTTGAATAATCTCAGGATTATAGATTAGTGTTTCCGCTGTTGTTGTATAATCTCCCCGAATACTCTTTTAAACTTCAAAAAGACCATCTCTTAGTCTTCTGAAAGAGATCTAAATATTCACGTGTGTGATAACTTTCCCATCCATGTATTTACCCTATTATCCACTTAGAAAGATTCAGTACCCTTTCATGGTTAAGAACAGAACAAGTCAGTGTTCTAAGTGAGATCAAACTATGTAAAACGTAGATCCAAATTATGATAACCCATATGAACGTAAAGATCGTTTATTAAATATTTGTTGCACTTGCTCTTGACTAGAAATACCAAATATTTTAATGTAATAATAAAACCTTAATAATTATGCCAATAATAAAGGTGGATAACGTAAATAAGGAAATCCGAATCTTGAGGACTGGTACCTTGGGCGCTTCACTGTGGAGAAACGTTCAGTTAAATGGGATTTTTTTATAACGTTCTTTTATCCACCAACTTAAAACCCAGTAAAGTGGGGTTTTCCCAAAACCTTTCGATAGAATAGATTCAGCATTTCTATACGTGGCACTCTAACAATGCTTTTTTTTTTAAAATTAAAGTACACCAAGGCGTGTCCTTTCTTTTGAATATGCAATTAATAACGTATGAAAGATGGAGACAATATAATAGTTTCCCTTTGGCAAAGACAATAGAAGACTAGCTTGTGAGTACAACATGAAGTCGGTTTTTTATCGCTCATAGACTGCTGTTTATGTCGAGTTCTGTTTTTTTTTTATCACGCAATTAAAGTTATTGATGCAGAGAACTTTAAGATACGTTCTTTATATAAACTGTACTTACATCAAGAAACGTTACTACTTTACAGGACCGTTAGCTTCCTGAATTTTTCTGAACGTTGGAAACAACAACTGTATAACATTAAACTTCACAATGTTCGAGGGAACACAAACGACAACAACAATGTATGTCATGTATGGGTATTACATTTTTACTAATAAAACAGAGAATAACGTTTCAATGTGTATGCGTGTTTCCTTATAGCAAAGCTGCATAGGGATATGTCATGAGTCCACCGACGGGAGTCGAACCCATGATTTTAGCATCGTAAGTACGTAGACTTACCGCTGTACTGCCGAGGGACCCTTCTTAGGTCATCTTCAGATTTAGAAGGTCGAAACGTTGTTCTCTGCTTATCAGTAAAAGTGTTAATACCCATACCAGCCGCCCTGAGATACGTTTTTATTTCAAGTGGGTTTTTCGTGATTACGAACCAACGATTTTTTTATACCTGATATATCAATAACTTTAAGATTTAATTATTTTCATCAGTTAAAAAAATAAAGTACAAATAGCATTCTGAGAGAAACAACCATAAAAACTGTAGTCATGAGTATGACGAATTTTAGTTCGTCTGATCTGAAGGCATTAAGTTGTCTTTAGTCAAGCACTGAAAACTAAGAGATAAGTATGGTTGAAAAGAACCCTGAAAACTACACAGCAAACATGATAACAATAAACACTGAAAGCTACACAGGAAGATGATAACAATAAACATTGAAAACAACACAGCAAAATAATAACAATAAATACTGAAAACTACACAGCAAACATGATAAAAATAAGCACTGAAAACTACGCAGAAACAAGTTAACAATAAACAATGAAAACTATACAGCAAACATGATAACAATAAACACTGAAAACTACACAGCAAACTGTTAACAATAAACATTGAAAACTACACAGCAAACTGATAACAATAAACACTGAAAACTACAGAGAAACATGATAAAAATAAACACTGAAAACTACACAGCAAACTGATAACAATAAACACTGCAAACTACACAGCAAACATGATAACAATAAACACTGAAAACTACACAGCAAACATGATAAAAATAAGCAGTGAAAACTACGCAGAAACATGGTAACAATAAACACTGAAAACTATACAGCAAACATGATAACAATAAACACTGAAAACTACACAGCAAACTGTTAACAATAATCACTGAAAACTACACAGCAAACATGATAAAAATAGACACTGAAAACCACGCAGCAAACATGATAAAAATAAACACTGAAAACTATACAGCAAACATGATAAAAATAAACACTGAAAACTACACAGCAAACATGATAAAAATAAACACTGAAAACTATACAGCAAACATGATAACAATAAACACTGAAAACTATACAGCAAACATGATAACAATAAACACTGAAAACTACACAGCAAGCATGATAACTATAGATACTGAAAACTACACAGCAAACTGATAACAATAAACACTGCAAACTACACAGCAAACTGATAACAATAAACACTGCAAACTACACAGCAAACTGATAACAATAAACACTGCAAACTACACAGAAACATGATAACAATAAACACTGAAAACTACACAGAAACATGATAACAATAAACACTGAAAACTACACAGAAACATGATAACAATAAACACTGAAAACTACACAGCAAACTGTTAACAATAAACACTGAAAACTACACAGCAAACAGATAACAATAAACACTGAAAACTACAGAGAAACATGATAACAATAAACACTGAAAACTACACAGAAACATGATAAAAATAAGCACTGAAAACTACGCAGAAACAAGTTAACAATAAACAATGAAAACTATACAGCAAACATGATAACAATAAACACTGAAAACTACACAGCAAACTGTTAACAATAAACACTGAAAACTACAGAGAAACATGATAACAATAGACACTCAAAACTACACAGCAAACATGATAAAAATAAGCACTGAAAACTACGCAGAAACAAGTTAACAATAAACAATGAAAACTATACAGCAAACGTGATAACAATAAACACTGAAAACTACAAGCAAACTGTTAACAATAAACACTGAAAACTACACAGCAAACTGATAACAATAAACACTGAAAACTACAGAGAAACATGATAACAATAAACACTGAAAACTACACAGAAACATGATAAAAATAAACACTGAAAACTACACAGCAAACATGATAAAAATAAACACTGAAAACTACGCAGCAAACATGATAACAATAAACACTGAAAACTACACAGCAAACATGATAACAATAAACACTGAAAACTATACAGCAAACATGATAACAATAGACACTAAAAACTATACAGCAAACTGATAACAATAAACACTGCAAAC
Organism: Tachypleus tridentatus; assembly: GCF_004210375.1. Lineage (NCBI taxonomy): Eukaryota > Metazoa > Arthropoda > Merostomata > Xiphosura > Limulidae > Tachypleus > Tachypleus tridentatus. Next base: position 134,552,131 of record NC_134826.1, read on the forward strand.
TACACAGAAACATGATAACAATAAACACTGCAAACTACACAGAAACATGATAACAATAAACAATGAAAACTATACAGCAAACATGTTAACAATAAACACTGAATACTACACAGCAAGCATGATAACTATAAATACTGAAAACTACACAGCAAACTGATAACAATAAACACTGCAAACTACACAGCAAAATGATAACAATAAACACTGAAAACTACACAGCAAAAATGATAACAATAAACACTGAAAACTACACAGCAAACTGATAACAATAAACACTGAAAACTACACAGCAAACTGATAACAATAAACACTGAAAACTACACAGAAACATGATAACAATAAACAATGAAAACTATACAGCAAACATGTTAACAATAAACACTGAATACTACACAGCAAGCATGATAACTATAAATACTGAAAACTACACAGCAAACTGATAACAATAAACACTGAAAACTACACAGCAAACTGATAACAATAAACACTGAAAACTACACAGAAACATGATAACAATAAACACTGCAAACTACGCAGAAACATGATAACAATGAACACTGCAAACTACACAGAAACATGATAACAATAAACACTGAAACTATACAGCAAAATGATAACAATAAACACTGAAAACTACACAGCAAACTGATAATAATAAACACTGAAAACTACACAGAAACATGATAACAATAAACACTGAAAACTATACATCAAACAAGTTAACAATAAACAATGAAAACTATACAGCAAACATGATAACAATAAACACTGAAAACTACACAGCAAACTGTTAACAATAAACACTGAAAACTACAGAGAAACATGATAACAATAGACACTCAAAACTACACAGCAAACATGATAAAAATAAGCACTGAAAACTACGCAGAAACAAGTTAACAATAAACAATGAAAACTATACAGCAAACGTGATAACAATAAACACTGAAAACTACAAGCAAACTGTTAACAATAAACACTGAAAACTACACAGCAAACTGATAACAATAAACACTGAAAACTACAGAGAAACATGATAACAATAAACACTGAAAACTACACAGAAACATGATAAAAATAAACACTGAAAACTACACAGCAAACATGATAAAAATAAACACTGAAAACTACGCAGCAAACATGATAACAATAAACACTGAAAACTACACAGCAAACATGATAACAATAAACACTGAAAACTATACAGCAAACATGATAACAATAGACACTAAAAACTATACAGCAAACTGATAACAATAAACACTGCAAACTACACAGAAACATGATAACAATAAACACTGCAAACTACACAGAAACATGATAACAATAAACAATGAAAACTATACAGCAAACATGTTAACAATAAACACTGAATACTACACAGCAAGCATGATAACTATAAATACTGAAAACTACACAGCAAACTGATAACAATAAACACTGCAAACTACACAGCAAAATGATAACAATAAACACTGAAAACTACACAGCAAAAATGATAACAATAAACACTGAAAACTACACAGCAAACTGATAACAATAAACACTGAAAACTACACAGCAAACTGATAACAATAAACACTGAAAACTACACAGAAACATGATAACAATAAACACTGCAAACTACGCAGAAACATGATAACAATGAACACTGCAAACTACACAGAAACATGATAACAATAAACACTGAAACTATACAGCAAAATGATAACAATAAACACTGAAAACTACACAGCAAACTGATAATAATAAACACTGAAAACTACACAGAAACATGATAACAATAAACACTGAAAACTATACATCAAACATGATAACAATAAACACTGAAAACTATACAGCAAACATGATAACAATAAACACTGAAAACTACACAGCAAAATGATAACAATAAATACTGCAAACTACACAGAAACATGATAACAATAAATACTGCAAACTACACAGAAACATGATAACAATAAACACCGAAAACTACACAGCAAACATGATGAAATAAACACTAAAAACTACGCATAAACATGGTAACAATAAACATTGAAAAATACACAGCAAACATGATAAAAATAGACACTGAAAACTACGCAGCAAACATGATAACAATAAACACTGAAAACTACACAGCAAACTGATAACAATAAACACTGCAAACTACACAGAAACATGATAACAATAAACACTGAAAACTACACAGAAACATGATAACAATAAACACTGCAAACTATACAGCAAACTGATAACAATAAACACTGCAAACTACACAGCAAACGGATAACCATAAACACTGAAAACTACACAGCAAACATGATAACAATAAACACTGAAAACTACACAGCAAACTGATAACAATAAACACTGCAAACTACACAGAAACATGATAACAATAAACACTGAAAACTACACAGCAAACTGATAACAATAAACACTGCAAACTACGCAGAAACATGATAACAATAAACACTGCAAACTACACAGAAACATGATAACAATAAACAATGAAAACTATACAGCAAACATGATAACAATAAGCACTGAATACTGCACAGCAAAATGATAACAATAAACACTGAAAACTATACAGCAAAATGATAACAATAAACACTGAAAACTATACAGCAAATATGATAACAATAAACACTAAAAACTACACAGAAAAAATGATAATAATAAACACTGAAACTTTCTTTTAAACTAGTGACAATGAACACTGAAACTAAAGGATAAGCATAGTTCTAATGAACACTGAAAATTCTATCGCAATAATGGTGACAATAAACACTGAAAACTAAAGAATAAACAAAGTAACAATGAACACAGAAAACTATACAAGAAACACGTTAACAAAGAGAAAAACACTGAAAATTATATGAAAAACCGGGTAATGTGACGGTCAATACCACTATTCGTTGGTAAAAGAGTAGCCTAAGAGTTGGCGGTGGGTTGTAATGACTAGCTGCCTTCCCTCTAATCTTACACTGCTAAATTAGGGAAGACTAGCACAGATGGCCCTCGAGTAGCTTTGAGCAAAATTCAAACCAAACCAATAGAATATTCTTGTAACACTGTTGATTTATTACCAGGTCTCCTTTTCTTACTGGATTATTGTGTTGACTTACGTTTCTGTTTTTCTCTTATAGAATATTCTTGTAACACTGTTGATTTATTACCAGGTCTCCTTTTCTTACTGGATTATTGTGTTGACTTACGTTTCTGTTTTTCTCTTATAGAATATTCTTGTAACACTGTTGATTTATTACCAGGTCTCCTTTTCTTACTGGATTATTGTGTTGACTTACGTTTCTGTTTTTCTCTTACTAGAATACTGAGTTGATATAATTTTCTATGTTTTTCCTACCGGATTATAGTGATATATATCTTTCTGTCATTTTCTTATTTAGAAATGTCACATGACTGTTTATTATCTTATGAATGTCGCATGACTGTTTACTATCTTATGAATGTCACGTGACGCTATATATCAAACAAGAAAAAGACAAACCATTTATGAATATCACAGAGCAGTATTTGTTTTCTTGGAAAAATCACCTAACAGTTTCTTACCTTAGGAACGTCACATAACTCTGTTATCGTAAGACGATACATGACTCGATTTACATTTTTGGATTGCACATAATCGTTTGTTATCCAAGGATAACATATGGGCCTGTATATTATTTTAGTAATTTCATGTGAATACTTATTACCTTAAAAGTGTCACATGACTGCACGTCATCTTAGAAATGTTACATGACTATTTGTTGCGTGACTGTTTTCGTTACATTAAAAATTTCACATGACCGTTTATTATCTTATGAATATCAAGTGACTTTGTTATCGTATAAGAAACATCACGTGACTGCTTTATACATTTGCAACATCACATGATTGTGTTTGTTATCTTGGAAATGTCACGTGAATGTTTATTAACACCTTTCTGCGTTCTCCTTATAATTTGATACATCGGTATCACTGTTATTATATTATTACAAAGACACCAGATTAGTAATAGTACATAAAATGAGTTTTAATAGTTACAAAATGAGTAAAGGATGTAGAGTTCGATAAACACTACTGTAAACTAATAAACAAAATTATCAGTAGAGTTTGATATACACCACTGAGGAAGTATCACTGAGAAACCGTTAGATCTAACATTTGGAATTCACACCGTGTAAACTGAGGACTTATGCACATTCCTCTTAACTTGCCCCTTTCAGATTCCAAATCAGAAGAAAATTATGAACTTCACAAAAACAGGAAAGATGAATGTGATATGGAGGGCACTGATACTAATCGGTACAAGTATGGATGGCATTTATTATGGCATACTACGTCAAGGACTTTGACGTAGGTCGGGCGTATTTCAGAAGATAAAAATTCATGGATGCTGTACAATGTATTTATTAATTATTGTATTATCTATTTATTGGCGAAACTGTTTTTGTTCTGGCTGTTTTAAGATTACAAGACTTCATACAGTCTGAGACACATATTACTACTATATACATAGAAGTAAAGTTACCACAAATTTGTAATGGTAACACTGTGCCACCAAGGTTATACTATGAACAGTAGTAATAAACATCTTACACACAGTGATTTCGTGGTAACCCTGTACCATGAACATCTTACTCAGAGAGATAACACTGCACTATGAACATTTTACTTAGAGTGGAAACACTGCTTCATGAACATCTTACACAGAGTGGTAACATTGTGCCATGAGTGTCTCACTATAAATGGTGACATTGTACCATTAATATCTTACTCTGAATGGTAACATTGTATCTTGAGTGTCTCACTATAAATGGTGACATTGTACCATTAATATCTTACTCTGAATGTTAACATTGTGCCATGAGTGTCTCACTATGAATGGTAACATTGTGCCATTAATATCTTATTTTGAATGGTAACATTGTGCCATTAATATCTTACTCTGAATGGTAACATTGTATCTTGAGTGTCTCACTATGAATGGTAACATTGTGCCATTAATATCTTATTTTCAATGGTAACATTGTGCCATTAATATCTTACTCTGAATGTTAACATTGTGCCATGAGTGTCTCACTATGAATGGTAACATTGTGCCATTAATACCTTATTCTGAAAGGTGACATTGTGCCATTAATATCTTACTCTAAATGGTGACATTGTGCCATGAGTGTCTCACTATGAATGGTAACATTGTGCCATTTATATCTTATTTTGAATGGTAACATTGTGCCATTAATATCTTATTCTGAATGGTGACATTGTGCCATTAATATCTTACTCTGAATGGTAACATTGTGCCATTAATATCTTATTTTGAATGGTAACATTGTGCCATTAATATCTTATTTTGAATGGTAACATTGTGCCATTAATATCTTACTCTGAATGGTAACATTGTGCCATTAATATCTTATTCTGAATGTTAACATTGTGCCATTAATATCTTACTCTGAATGGTAACATTGTGCCAGTAATATCTTAATCTGAATGTTAATATTGTGCCATGAGTGTCTCACTATGAATGGTAACATTGTGCCATTAATATCTTACTTTGAATGTTAACATTGTGCCAGTAATATCTTACTCTGAATGTTAACATTGTGCCATGAGTGTCTCACTATGAATGATAACATTGTGCCATTAATATCTTACTCTGAATGGTAACATTGTGCCATGAGTGACTCACTATAAATGGTGACATTGTGCCATTAATATCTTACTCTGAATGGTAACATTGTGCCATTTATATCTTATTCTGAATGTTAACATTGTGCCATTAATATCTTACTCTGAATAGTAACATTGGGCCAGTAATATCTTACTCTGAATGTTAACATTGTGCCATGAGTGTCTCACTATGAATGGTAACATTGTGCCATTAATATCTTACTCTGAATGGTAACATTGTGCCATTAATATCTTATTCTGAATGTTAACATTGTGCCATTAATATCTTACTCTGAATGTTAACATTGTGCCATTAATATCTTATTCTGAATGTTAACATTGTGCCATTAATATCTTACTCTGAATGTTAACATTGTGCCATGAGTGTCTCACTATGAATGGTAACATTGTGCCATTAATATCTTATTCTGAATGGTGACATTGTGCCATTAATATCTTACTCTGAATGGTAACATTGTTCCATGAGTGTCTCACTATGAATGGTAACATTATGCCATTAATATCTTATTTTGAATGGTAACATTGTGCCATTAATATCTTACTCTGAATGGTAACATTGTGCCAGTAATATGTTACTCTGAATGTTAACATTGTGCAATGAGTGTCTCTCTATGAATGGTAACATTGTGCCATTAATATCTTACTCTGAATAGTAACATTGTGCCATGAATGACTCACTATAAATGGTGACATTGTGCCATGAGTGACTCACTATAAATGGTGACATTGTGCCATTAATATCTTATTCTGAATGTTAACATTGTGCTATGAGTGTCGCACTATGAATGGTAACATTGTGCCATTAATATCTTATTCTGAATGGTGACATTGTGCCATAAATATCTTACTCTGAATGGTAACATTGTGCCATGAGGGTCTCACTATGAATAGTAACATTGTGCCATTAATATCTTACTCTGAATGGTAACATTGTGCCATTTATATCTTACTCTGAATGTTAACATTGTGCCATTAATATCTTACTCTGAATGTTAACATTGTGCCATTAATATCTTATTCTGAATGTTAACATTGTGCCATTAATATCTTACTCTGAATGTTAACATTGTGCCATGAGTGTCTCACTATGAATGGTAACATTGTGCCATTAATATCTTACTCTGAATGTTAACATTGTGCCATGAGTGTCTCACTATGAATGGTAACATTGTGCCATTAATATCTTATTCTGAATGGTGACATTGTGCCATTAATATCTTACTCTGAATGGTAACATTGTTCCATGAGTTTCTCACTATGAATGGTAACATTGTGCCATTAATATCTTATTTTGAATGGTAACATTGTGCCATTAATATCTTACTCTGAATGGTAACATTGTGCCAGTAATATCTTACTCTGAATGTTAACATTGTGCAATGAGTGTCCCTCTATGAATGGTAACATTGTGCCATTAATATCTTACTCTGAATAGTAACATTGTGCCATGAATGACTCACTATAAATGGTGACATTGTGCCATGAGTGACTCACTATAAATGGTGACATTGTGCCATTAATATCTTACTCTGAATGTTAACATTGTGCCATGAGTGTCTCACTATGAATGGTAACATTGTGCCATTAATACCTTATTCTGAAAGGTGACATTGTGCCATTAATATCTTACTCTAAATGGTGACATTGTGCCATGAGTGTCTCACTATGAATGGTAACATTGTGCCATTAATATCTTATTTTGAATGGTAACATTGTGCCATTAATATCTTATTCTGAATGGTGACATTGTGCCATTAATATCTTACTCTGAATGGTAACATTCTGCCATTAATATCTTATTTTGAATGGTAACATTGTGCCATTAATATCTTATTTTGAATGGTAACATTGTGCCATTAATATCTTACTCTGAATGGTAACATTGTGCCATTAATATCTTATTCTGAATGTTAACATTGTGCCATTAATATCTTACTCTGAATGGTAACATTGTGCCAGTAATATCTTAATCTGAATGTTAATATTGTGCCATGAGTGTCTCACTATGAATGGTAACATTGTGCCATTAATATCTTACTTTGAATGTTAACATTGTGCCAGTAATATCTTACTCTGAATGTTAACATTGTGCCATGAGTGTCTCACTATGAATGATAACGTTGTGCCATTAATATCTTACTCTGAATGGTAACATTGTGCCATGAGTGACTCACTATAAATGGTGACATTGTGCCATTAATATCTTATTCTGAATGGTGACATTGTGCCATTAATATCTTACTCTGAATGGTAACATTGTGCCATGAGGGTCTCACTATGAATGGTAACATTGTGCCATTAATATCTTACTCTGAATGGTAACATTGTGCCATTTATATCTTATTCTGAATGTTAACATTGTGCCATTAATATCTTACTCTGAATAGTAACATTGGGCCAGTAATATCTTACTCTGAATGTTAACATTGTGCCATGAGTGTCTCACTATGAATGGTAACATTGTGCCATTAATATCTTACTCTGAATGGTAACATTGTGCCATTAATATCTTCTTCTGAATGTTAACATTGTGCCATTAATATCTTACTCTGAATGTTAACATTGTGCCATTAATATCTTATTCTGAATGTTAACATTGTGCCATTAATATCTTACTCTGAATGTTAACATTGTGCCATGAGTGTCTCACTATGAATGGTAACATTGTGCCATTAATATCTTACTCTGAATGTTAACATTGTGCCATGAGTGTCTCACTATGAATGGTAACATTGTGCCATTAATATCTTATTCTGAATGGTGACATTGTGCCATTAATATCTTACTCTGAATGGTAACATTGTTCCATGAGTGTCTCACTATGAATGGTGACATTGTGCCATGAGTGACTCACTATAAATGGTGACATTGTGCCATTAATATCTTATTCTGAATGTTAACATTGTGCTATGAGTGTCGCACTATGAATGGTAACATTGTGCCATTAATATCTTATTCTGAATGGTGACATTGTGCCATTAATATCTTACTCTGAATGGTAACATTGTGCCATGAGGGTCTCACTATGAATAGTAACATTGTGCCATTAATATCTTACTCTGAATGGTAACATTGTGCCATTTATATCTTACTCTGAATGTTAACATTGTGCCATTAATATCTTACTCTGAATGTTAACATTGTGCCATTAATATCTTATTCTGAATGTTAACATTGTGCCATTAATATCTTACTCTGAATGTTAACATTGTGCCATGAGTGTCTCACTATGAATGGTAACATTGTGCCATTAATATCTTACTCTGAATGTTAACATTGTGCCATGAGTGTCTCACTATGAATGGTAACATTGTGCCATTAATATCTTATTCTGAATGGTGACATTGTGCCATTAATATCTTACTCTGAATGGTAACATTGTTCCATGAGTGTCTCACTATGAATGGTAACATTGTGCCATTAATATCTTATTTTGAATGGTAACATTGTGCCATTAATATCTTACTCTGAATGGTAACATTGTGCCAGTAATATCTTACTCTGAATGTTAACATTGTGCAATGAGTGTCCCTCTATGAATGGTAACATTGTGCCATTAATATCTTACTCTGAATAGTAACATTGTGCCATGAATGACTCACTATAAATGGTGACATTGTGCCATGAGTGACTCACTATAAATGGTGACATTGTGCCATTAATATCTTACTCTGAATGTTAACATTGTGCCATGAGTGTCTCACTATGAATGGTAACATTGTGCCATTAATACCTTATTCTGAAAGGTGACATTGTGCCATTAATATCTTACTCTAAATGGTGACATTGTGCCATGAGTGTCTCACTATGAATGGTAACATTGTGCCATTAATATCTTATTTTGAATGGTAACATTGTGCCATTAATATCTTATTCTGAATGGTGACATTGTGCCATTAATATCTTACTCTGAATGGTAACATTGTGCCATTAATATCTTATTTTGAATGGTAACATTGTGCCATTAATATCTTATTTTGAATGGTAACATTGTGCCATTAATATCTTACTCTGAATGGTAACATTGTGCCATTAATATCTTATTCTGAATGTTAACATTGTGCCATTAATATCTTACTCTGAATGGTAACATTGTGCCAGTAATATCTTAATCTGAATGTTAATATTGTGCCATGAGTGTCTCACTATGAATGGTAACATTGTGCCATTAATATCTTACTTTGAATGTTAACATTGTGCCAGTAATATCTTACTCTGAATGTTAACATTGTGCCATGAGTGTCTCACTATGAATGATAACATTGTGCCATTAATATCTTACTCTGAATGGTAACATTGTGCCATGAGTGACTCACTATAAATGGTGACATTGTGCCATTAATATCTTATTCTGAATGGTGACATTGTGCCATTAATATCTTACTCTGAATGGTAACATTGTGCCATGAGGGTCTCACTATGAATGGTAACATTGTGCCATTAATATCTTACTCTGAATGGTAACATTGTGCCATTTATATCTTATTCTGAATGTTAACATTGTGCCATTAATATCTTACTCTGAATAGTAACATTGGGCCAGTAATATCTTACTCTGAATGTTAACATTGTGCCATGAGTGTCTCACTATGAATGGTAACATTGTGCCATTAATATCTTACTCTGAATGGTAACATTGTGCCATTAATATCTTATTCTGAATGTTAACATTGTGCCATTAATATCTTACTCTGAATGTTAACATTGTGCCATTAATATCTTATTCTGAATGTTAACATTGTGCCATTAATATCTTACTCTGAATGTTAACATTGTGCCATCAGTGTCTCACTATGAATGTTAACATTGTGCCATTAATATCTTACTCTGAATGTTAACATTGTGCCATGAGTGTCTCACTATGAATGGTAACATTGTGCCATTAATATCTTATTCTGAATGGTGACATTGTGCCATTAATATCTTATTCTGAATGGTGACATTGTGCCATTAATATCTTACTCTGAATGGTAACATTGTTCCATGAGTGTCTCACTATGAATGGTAACATTGTGCCATTAATATCTTATTTTGAATGGTAACATTGTGCCATTAATATCTTACTCTGAATGGTAACATTGTGCCAGTAATATGTTACTCTGAATGTTAACATTGTGCAATGAGTGTCTCTCTATGAATGGTAACATTGTGCCATTAATATCTTACTCTGAATAGTAACATTGTGCCATGAATGACTCACTATAAATGGTGACATTGTGCCATGAGTGACTCACTATAAATGGTGACATTGTGCCATTAATATCTTATTCTGAATGTTAACATTGTGCTATGAGTGTCGCACTATGAATGGTAACATTGTGCCATTAATATCTTATTCTGAATGGTGACATTGTGCCATTAATATCTTACTCTGAATGGTAACATTGTGCCATGAGGGTCTCACTATGAATGGTAACATTGTGCCATTAATACCTTATTCTGAAAGGTGACATTGTGCCATTAATATCTTACTCTAAATGGTGACATTGTGCCATGAGTGTCTCACTATGAATGGTAACATTGTGCCATTTATATCTTATTTTGAATGGTAACATTGTGCCATTAATATCTTATTCTGAATGGTGACATTGTGCCATTAATATCTTACTCTGAATGGTAACATTGTGCCATTAATATCTTATTTTGAATGGTAACATTGTGCCATTAATATCTTATTTTGAATGGTAACATTGTGCCATTAATATCTTACTCTGAATGGTAACATTGTGCCATTAATATCTTATTCTGAATGTTAACATTGTGCCATTAATATCTTACTCTGAATGGTAACATTGTGCCAGTAATATCTTAATCTGAATGTTAATATTGTGCCATGAGTGTCTCACTATGAATGGTAACATTGTGCCATTAATATCTTACTTTGAATGTTAACATTGTGCCAGTAATATCTTACTCTGAATGTTAACATTGTGCCATGAGTGTCTCACTATGAATGATAACATTGTGCCATTAATATCTTACTCTGAATGGTAACATTGTGCCATGAGTGACTCACTATAAATGGTGACATTGTGCCATTAATATCTTACTCTGAATGGTAACATTGTGCCATTAATATCTTACTCTGAATGGTAACATTGTGCCAGTAATATCTTACTCTGAATGTTAACATTGTGCCATGAGTGTCTCACTATGAATGGTAACATTGTGCCATTAATATCTTACTCTGAATGGTAACATTGTGCCATTAATATCTTATTCTGAATGTTAACATTGTGCCATGAGTGTCTCACTATGAATGGTAACATTGTGCCATTAATATCTTACTCTGAATGTTAACATTGTGCCATGAGTGTCTCACTATGAATGGTAACATTGTGCCATTAATATCTTATTCTGAATGGTGACATTGTGCCATTAATATCTTACTCTGAATGGTAACATTGTTCCATGAGTGTCTCACTATGAATGGTAACATTGTGCCATTAATATCTTATTTTGAATGGTAACATTGTGCCATTAATATCTTACTCTGAATGGTAACATTGTGCCAGTAATATCTTACTCTGAATGTTAACATTGTGCAATGAGTGTCTCTCTATGAATGGTAACATTGTGCCATTAATATCTTACTCTGAATAGTAACATTGTGCCATGAATGACTCACTATAAATGGTGACATTGTGCCATGAGTGACTCACTATAAATGGTGACATTGTGCCATTAATATCTTATTCTGAATGTTAACATTGTGCTATGAGTGTCGCACTATGAATGGTAACATTGTGCCATTAATATCTTATTCTGAATGGTGACATTGTGCCATTAATATCTTACTCTGAATGGTAACATTGTGCCATGAGGGTCTCACTATGAATGGTAACATTGTGCCATTAATATCTTACTCTGAATGGTAACATTGTGCCATTTATATCTTACTCTGAATGTTAACATTGTGCCATTAATATCTTACTCTGAATGTTAACATTGTGCCATTAATATCTTATTCTGAATGTTAACATTGTGCCATTAATATCTTACTCTGAATGTTAACATTGTGCCATGAGTGTCTCACTATGAATGGTAACATTGTGCCATTAATATCTTACTCTGAATGTTAACATTGTGCCATGAGTGTCTCACTATGAATGGTAACATTGTGCCATTAATATCTTATTCTGAATGGTGACATTGTGCCATTAATATCTTACTCTGAATGGTAACATTGTTCCATGAGTGTCTCACTATGAATGGTAACATTGTGCCATTAATATCTTATTTTGAATGGTAACATTGTGCCATTAATATCTTACTCTGAATGGTAACATTGTGCCAGTAATATCTTACTCTGAATGTTAACATTGTGCAATGAGTGTCTCTCTATGAATGGTAACATTGTGCCATTAATATCTTACTCTGAATAGTAACATTGTGCCATGAATGACTCACTATAAATGGTGACATTGTGCCATGAGTGACTCACTATAAATGGTGACATTGTGCCATGAGTGACTCACTATAAATGGTGACATTGTGCCATTAATATCTTACTCTGAATGTTAACATTGTGCCATGAGTGTCTCACTATGAATGGTAACATTGTGCCATTAATACCTTATTCTGAATGGTGACATTGTGCCATTAATATCTTACTCTAAATGGTGACATTGTGCCATGAGTGTCTCACTATGAATGGTAACATTGTGCCATTAATATCTTATTTTGAATGGTAACATTGTGCCATTAATATCTTATTCTGAATGGTGACATTGTGCCATTAATATCTTACTCTGAATGGTAACATTGTGCCATTAATATCTTATTTTGAATGGTAACATTGTGCCATTAATATCTTATTTTGAATGGTAACATTGTGCCATTAATATCTTACTCTGAATGGTAACATTGTGCCATTAATATCTTATTCTGAATGTTAACATTGTGCCATTAATATCTTACTCTGAATGGTGACATTGTGCCATGAGTGTCTCACTATGAATGGTAACATTGTGCCATTTATATCTTATTTTGAATGGTAACATTGTGCCATTAATATCTTATTCTGAATGGTGACATTGTGCCATTAATATCTTACTCTGAATGGTAACATTGTGCCATTAATATCTTATTTTGAATGGTAACATTGTGCCATTAATATCTTATTTTGAATGGTAACATTGTGCCATTAATATCTTACTCTGAATGGTAACATTGTGCCATTAATATCTTATTCTGAATGTTAACATTGTGCCATTAATATCTTACTCTGAATGGTAACATTGTGCCAGTAATATCTTAATCTGAATGTTAATATTGTGCCATGAGTGTCTCACTATGAATGGTAACATTGTGCCATTAATATCTTACTTTGAATGTTAACATTGTGCCAGTAATATCTTACTCTGAATGTTAACATTGTGCCATGAGTGTCTCACTATGAATGATAACATTGTGCCATTAATATCTTACTCTGAATGGTAACATTGTGCCATGAGTGACTCACTATAAATGGTGACATTGTGCCATTAATATCTTATTCTGAATGGTGACATTGTGCCATTAATATCTTACTCTGAATGGTAACATTGTGCCATGAGGGTCTCACTATGAATGGTAACATTGTGCCATTAATATCTTACTCTGAATGGTAACATTGTGCCATTTATATCTTATTCTGAATGTTAACATTGTGCCATTAATATCTTACTCTGAATAGTAACATTGGGCCAGTAATATCTTACTCTGAATGTTAACATTGTGCCATGAGTGTCTCACTATGAATGGTAACATTGTGCCATTAATATCTTACTCTGAATGGTAACATTGTGCCATTAATATCTTATTCTGAATGTTAACATTGTGCCATTAATATCTTACTCTGAATGTTAACATTGTGCCATTAATATCTTATTCTGAATGTTAACATTGTGCCATTAATATCTTACTCTGAATGTTAACATTGTGCCATGAGTGTCTCACTATGAATGGTAACATTGTGCCATTAATATCTTACTCTGAATGTTAACATTGTGCCATGAGTGTCTCACTATGAATGGTAACATTGTGCCATTAATATCTTATTCTGAATGGTGACATTGTGCCATTAATATCTTACTCTGAATGGTAACATTGTTCCATGAGTGTCTCACTATGAATGGTAACATTGTGCCATTAATATCTTATTTTGAATGGTAACATTGTGCCATTAATATCTTACTCTGAATGGTAACATTGTGCCAGTAATATGTTACTCTGAATGTTAACATTGTGCAATGAGTGTCTCTCTATGAATGGTAACATTGTGCCATTAATATCTTACTCTGAATAGTAACATTGTGCCATGAATGACTCACTATAAATGGTGACATTGTGCCATGAGTGACTCACTATAAATGGTGACATTGTGCCATTAATATCTTATTCTGAATGTTAACATTGTGCTATGAGTGTCGCACTATGAATGGTAACATTGTGCCATTAATATCTTATTCTGAATGGTGACATTGTGCCATTAATATCTTACTCTGAATGGTAACATTGTGCCATGAGGGTCTCACTATGAATAGTAACATTGTGCCATTAATATCTTACTCTGAATGGTAACATTGTGCCATTTATATCTTACTCTGAATGTTAACATTGTGCCATTAATATCTTACTCTGAATGTTAACATTGTGCCATTAATATCTTATTCTGAATGTTAACATTGTGCCATTAATATCTTACTCTGAATGTTAACATTGTGCCATGAGTGTCTCACTATGAATGGTAACATTGTGCCATTAATATCTTACTCTGAATGTTAACATTGTGCCATGAGTGTCTCACTATGAATGGTAACATTGTGCCATTAATATCTTATTCTGAATGGTGACATTGTGCCATTAATATCTTACTCTGAATGGTAACATTGTTCCATGAGTGTCTCACTATGAATGGTAACATTGTGCCATTAATATCTTATTTTGAATGGTAACATTGTGCCATTAATATCTTACTCTGAATGGTAACATTGTGCCAGTAATATCTTACTCTGAATGTTAACATTGTGCAATGAGTGTCCCTCTATGAATGGTAACATTGTGCCATTAATATCTTACTCTGAATAGTAACATTGTGCCATGAATGACTCACTATAAATGGTGACATTGTGCCATGAGTGACTCACTATAAATGGTGACATTGTGCCATTAATATCTTACTCTGAATGTTAACATTGTGCCATGAGTGTCTCACTATGAATGGTAACATTGTGCCATTAATACCTTATTCTGAAAGGTGACATTGTGCCATTAATATCTTACTCTAAATGGTGACATTGTGCCATGAGTGTCTCACTATGAATGGTAACATTGTGCCATTAATATCTTATTTTGAATGGTAACATTGTGCCATTAATATCTTATTCTGAATGGTGACATTGTGCCATTAATATCTTACTCTGAATGGTAACATTGTGCCATTAATATCTTATTTTGAATGGTAACATTGTGCCATTAATATCTTATTTTGAATGGTAACATTGTGCCATTAATATCTTACTCTGAATGGTAACATTGTGCCATTAATATCTTATTCTGAATGTTAACATTGTGCCATTAATATCTTACTCTGAATGGTAACATTGTGCCAGTAATATCTTAATCTGAATGTTAATATTGTGCCATGAGTGTCTCACTATGAATGGTAACATTGTGCCATTAATATCTTACTTTGAATGTTAACATTGTGCCAGTAATATCTTACTCTGAATGTTAACATTGTGCCATGAGTGTCTCACTATGAATGATAACATTGTGCCATTAATATCTTACTCTGAATGGTAACATTGTGCCATGAGTGACTCACTATAAATGGTGACATTGTGCCATTAATATCTTATTCTGAATGGTGACATTGTGCCATTAATATCTTACTCTGAATGGTAACATTGTGCCATGAGGGTCTCACTATGAATGGTAACATTGTGCCATTAATATCTTACTCTGAATGGTAACATTGTGCCATTTATATCTTATTCTGAATGTTAACATTGTGCCATTAATATCTTACTCTGAATAGTAACATTGGGCCAGTAATATCTTACTCTGAATGTTAACATTGTGCCATGAGTGTCTCACTATGAATGGTAACATTGTGCCATTAATATCTTACTCTGAATGGTAACATTGTGCCATTAATATCTTATTCTGAATGTTAACATTGTGCCATTAATATCTTACTCTGAATGTTAACATTGTGCCATTAATATCTTATTCTGAATGTTAACATTGTGCCATTAATATCTTACTCTGAATGTTAACATTGTGCCATCAGTGTCTCACTATGAATGTTAACATTGTGCCATTAATATCTTACTCTGAATGTTAACATTGTGCCATGAGTGTCTCACTATGAATGGTAACATTGTGCCATTAATATCTTATTCTGAATGGTGACATTGTGCCATTAATATCTTACTCTGAATGGTAACATTGTTCCATGAGTGTCTCACTATGAATGGTAACATTGTGCCATTAATATCTTATTTTGAATGGTAACATTGTGCCATTAATATCTTACTCTGAATGGTAACATTGTGCCAGTAATATGTTACTCTGAATGTTAACATTGTGCAATGAGTGTCTCTCTATGAATGGTAACATTGTGCCATTAATATCTTACTCTGAATAGTAACATTGTGCCATGAATGACTCACTATAAATGGTGACATTGTGCCATGAGTGACTCACTATAAATGGTGACATTGTGCCATTAATATCTTATTCTGAATGTTAACATTGTGCTATGAGTGTCGCACTATGAATGGTAACATTGTGCCATTAATATCTTATTCTGAATGGTGACATTGTGCCATTAATATCTTACTCTGAATGGTAACATTGTGCCATGAGGGTCTCACTATGAATGGTAACATTGTGCCATTAATACCTTATTCTGAAAGGTGACATTGTGCCATTAATATCTTACTCTAAATGGTGACATTGTGCCATGAGTGTCTCACTATGAATGGTAACATTGTGCCATTTATATCTTATTTTGAATGGTAACATTGTGCCATTAATATCTTATTCTGAATGGTGACATTGTGCCATTAATATCTTACTCTGAATGGTAACATTGTGCCATTAATATCTTATTTTGAATGGTAACATTGTGCCATTAATATCTTATTTTGAATGGTAACATTGTGCCATTAATATCTTACTCTGAATGGTAACATTGTGCCATTAATATCTTATTCTGAATGTTAACATTGTGCCATTAATATCTTACTCTGAATGGTAACATTGTGCCAGTAATATCTTAATCTGAATGTTAACATTGTGCCATGAGTGTCTCACTATGAATGGTAACATTGTGCCATTAATATCTTACTTTGAATGTTAACATTGTGCCAGTAATATCTTACTCTGAATGTTAATATTGTGCCATGAGTGTCTCACTATGAATGGTAACATTGTGCCATTAATATCTTACTTTGAATGTTAACATTGTGCCAGTAATATCTTACTCTGAATGTTAACATTGTGCCATGAGTGTCTCACTATGAATGGTAACATTGTGCCATTAATATCTTACTCTGAATGGTAACATTGTGCCATGAGTGACTCACTATAAATGGTGACATTGTGCCATTAATATCTTACTCTGAATGGTAACATTGTGCCATTTATATCTTATTCTGAATGTTAACATTGTGCCATTAATATCTTACTCTGAATAGTAACATTGGGCCAGTAATATCTTACTCTGAATGTTAACATTGTGCCATGAGTGTCTCACTATGAATGGTAACATTGTGCCATTAATATCTTACTCTGAATGGTAACATTGTGCCATTAATATCTTATTCTGAATGTTAACATTGTGCCATTAATATCTTACTCTGAATGTTAACATTGTGCCATTAATATCTTATTCTGAATGTTAACATTGTGCCATTAATATCTTACTCTGAATGTTAACATTGTGCCATGAGTGTCTCACTATGAATGGTAACATTGTGCCATTAATATCTTACTCTGAATGTTAACATTGTGCCATGAGTGTCTCACTATGAATGGTAACATTGTGCCATTAATATCTTATTCTGAATGGTGACATTGTGCCATTAATATCTTACTCTGAATGGTAACATTGTTCCATGAGTGTCTCACTATGAATGGTAACATTGTGCCATTAATATCTTATTTTGAATGGTAACATTGTGCCATTAATATCTTACTCTGAATGGTAACATTGTGCCAGTAATATCTTACTCTGAATGTTAACATTGTGCAATGAGTGTCTCTCTATGAATGGTAACATTGTGCCATTAATATCTTACTCTGAATAGTAACATTGTGCCATGAATGACTCACTATAAATGGTGACATTGTGCCATGAGTGACTCACTATAAATGGTGACATTGTGCCATTAATATCTTATTCTGAATGTTAACATTGTGCCATGAGTGTCGCACTATGAATGGTAACATTGTGCCATTAATATCTTATTCTGAATGGTGACATTGTGCCATTAATATCTTACTCTGAATGGTAACATTGTGCCATGAGGGTCTCACTATGAATGGTAACATTGTGCCATTAATATCTTACTCTGAATGGTAACATTGTGCCATTTATATCTTACTCTGAATGTTAACATTGTGCCATTAATATCTTACTCTGAATGTTAACATTGTGCCATTAATATCTTATTCTGAATGTTAACATTGTGCCATTAATATCTTACTCTGAATGTTAACATTGTGCCATGAGTGTCTCACTATGAATGGTAACATTGTGCCATTAATATCTTACTCTGAATGTTAACATTGTGCCATGAGTGTCTCACTATGAATGGTAACATTGTGCCATTAATATCTTATTCTGAATGGTGACATTGTGCCATTAATATCTTACTCTGAATGGTAACATTGTTCCATGAGTGTCTCACTATGAATGGTAACATTGTGCCATTAATATCTTATTTTGAATGGTAACATTGTGCCATTAATATCTTACTCTGAATGGTAACATTGTGCCAGTAATATCTTACTCTGAATGTTAACATTGTGCAATGAGTGTCTCTCTATGAATGGTAACATTGTGCCATTAATATCTTACTCTGAATAGTAACATTGTGCCATGAATGACTCACTATAAATGGTGACATTGTGCCATGAGTGACTCACTATAAATGGTGACATTGTGCCATTAATATCTTACTCTGAATGTTAACATTGTGCCATGAGTGTCTCACTATGAATGGTAACATTGTGCCATTAATACCTTATTCTGAAAGGTGACATTGTGCCATTAATATCTTACTCTAAATGGTGACATTGTGCCATGAGTGTCTCACTATGAATGGTAACATTGTGCCATTAATATCTTATTTTGAATGGTAACATTGTGCCATTAATATCTTATTCTGAATGGTGACATTGTGCCATTAATATCTTACTCTGAATGGTAACATTGTGCCATTAATATCTTATTTTGAATGGTAACATTGTGCCATTAATATCTTATTTTGAATGGTAACATTGTGCCATTAATATCTTACTCTGAATGGTAACATTGTGCCATTAATATCTTATTCTGAATGTTAACATTGTGCCATTAATATCTTACTCTGAATGGTGACATTGTGCCATGAGTGTCTCACTATGAATGGTAACATTGTGCCATTTATATCTTATTTTGAATGGTAACATT
The DNA here is from genome assembly GCF_004210375.1 of Tachypleus tridentatus. Taxonomy (NCBI): domain Eukaryota; kingdom Metazoa; phylum Arthropoda; class Merostomata; order Xiphosura; family Limulidae; genus Tachypleus; species Tachypleus tridentatus. The sequence goes on from NC_134826.1 coordinate 134,572,487, forward strand.
GTGCCATTAATATCTTATTCTGAATGGTGACATTGTGCCATTAATATCTTACTCTGAATGGTAACATTGTGCCATTAATATCTTATTTTGAATGGTAACATTGTGCCATTAATATCTTATTTTGAATGGTAACATTGTGCCATTAATATCTTACTCTGAATGGTAACATTGTGCCATTAATATCTTATTCTGAATGTTAACATTGTGCCATTAATATCTTACTCTGAATGGTAACATTGTGCCAGTAATATCTTAATCTGAATGTTAATATTGTGCCATGAGTGTCTCACTATGAATGGTAACATTGTGCCATTAATATCTTACTTTGAATGTTAACATTGTGCCAGTAATATCTTACTCTGAATGTTAACATTGTGCCATGAGTGTCTCACTATGAATGATAACATTGTGCCATTAATATCTTACTCTGAATGGTAACATTGTGCCATGAGTGACTCACTATAAATGGTGACATTGTGCCATTAATATCTTATTCTGAATGGTGACATTGTGCCATTAATATCTTACTCTGAATGGTAACATTGTGCCATGAGGGTCTCACTATGAATGGTAACATTGTGCCATTAATATCTTACTCTGAATGGTAACATTGTGCCATTTATATCTTATTCTGAATGTTAACATTGTGCCATTAATATCTTACTCTGAATAGTAACATTGGGCCAGTAATATCTTACTCTGAATGTTAACATTGTGCCATGAGTGTCTCACTATGAATGGTAACATTGTGCCATTAATATCTTACTCTGAATGGTAACATTGTGCCATTAATATCTTATTCTGAATGTTAACATTGTGCCATTAATATCTTACTCTGAATGTTAACATTGTGCCATTAATATCTTATTCTGAATGTTAACATTGTGCCATTAATATCTTACTCTGAATGTTAACATTGTGCCATGAGTGTCTCACTATGAATGGTAACATTGTGCCATTAATATCTTACTCTGAATGTTAACATTGTGCCATGAGTGTCTCACTATGAATGGTAACATTGTGCCATTAATATCTTATTCTGAATGGTGACATTGTGCCATTAATATCTTACTCTGAATGGTAACATTGTTCCATGAGTGTCTCACTATGAATGGTAACATTGTGCCATTAATATCTTATTTTGAATGGTAACATTGTGCCATTAATATCTTACTCTGAATGGTAACATTGTGCCAGTAATATGTTACTCTGAATGTTAACATTGTGCAATGAGTGTCTCTCTATGAATGGTAACATTGTGCCATTAATATCTTACTCTGAATAGTAACATTGTGCCATGAATGACTCACTATAAATGGTGACATTGTGCCATGAGTGACTCACTATAAATGGTGACATTGTGCCATTAATATCTTATTCTGAATGTTAACATTGTGCTATGAGTGTCGCACTATGAATGGTAACATTGTGCCATTAATATCTTATTCTGAATGGTGACATTGTGCCATTAATATCTTACTCTGAATGGTAACATTGTGCCATGAGGGTCTCACTATGAATGGTAACATTGTGCCATTAATATCTTACTCTGAATGGTAACATTGTGCCATTTATATCTTACTCTGAATGTTAACATTGTGCCATTAATATCTTACTCTGAATGTTAACATTGTGCCATTAATATCTTATTCTGAATGTTAACATTGTGCCATTAATATCTTACTCTGAATGTTAACATTGTGCCATGAGTGTCTCACTATGAATGGTAACATTGTGCCATTAATATCTTACTCTGAATGTTAACATTGTGCCATGAGTGTCTCACTATGAATGGTAACATTGTGCCATTAATATCTTATTCTGAATGGTGACATTGTGCCATTAATATCTTACTCTGAATGGTAACATTGTTCCATGAGTGTCTCACTATGAATGGTAACATTGTGCCATTAATATCTTATTTTGAATGGTAACATTGTGCCATTAATATCTTACTCTGAATGGTAACATTGTGCCAGTAATATCTTACTCTGAATGTTAACATTGTGCAATGAGTGTCTCTCTATGAATGGTAACATTGTGCCATTAATATCTTACTCTGAATAGTAACATTGTGCCATGAATGACTCACTATAAATGGTGACATTGTGCCATGAGTGACTCACTATAAATGGTGACATTGTGCCATTAATATCTTACTCTGAATGTTAACATTGTGCCATGAGTGTCTCACTATGAATGGTAACATTGTGCCATTAATATCTTATTCTGAATGGTGACATTGTGCCATTAATATCTTACTCTGAATGGTAACATTGTGCCATGAGTGTCTCACTATGAATGGTAACATTGTGCCATTAATATCTTATTTTGAATGGTAACATTGTGCCATTAATATCTTATTCTGAATGTTAACATTGTGCCATTAATATCTTACTCTGAATGGTAACATTGTGCCAGTAATATCTTACTCTGAATGTTAACATTGTGCAATGAGTGTCTCTCTATGAATGGTAACATTGTGCCATTAATATCTTACTCTGAATAGTAACATTGTGCCATGAATGACTCACTATGAATGGTAACATTGTGCCATTAATATCTTATTCGGAATGGTGACATTGTGCCATTAATATCTTACTCTGAATGGTAACATTGTGCCAAGTGTCTCACTATGAATGGTAACATTGTGCCATTAATATCCTTTTTTGAATGGTAACATTGTGCCATTAATATCCTTTTTTGAATGGTAACATTGTGCCAGTAATATCTTACTCTGAATGTTAACATTGTGCCATTAATATCTTATTCTGAATGGTAACATTGTGCCATTAATATCTTACTCTGAATGGTAACATTGTGCCAGTAATAACTTACTCTGAATTTTAACATTGTGCCATGATTGTCTCTCTATGAATGGTAACATTGTGCCATTAATATCTTACTCTGAATGGTAACATTGTGCCAATAATATCTTATTCTGAATGTTAACATTGTGCCATTAATATCTTACTCTGAATGGTAACATTGTGCCAGTAATATCTTACTCTGAATGGTAACATTGTGCCATGAATATCTTACTCTGAATGTGAACATTGTGCCATTAATATCTTACTCTGAATGTTAACATTGTGCCATGAGTGTCTCACTATAAATGGAAACATTGTGCCATTAATATCTTACTCTGAATGGTAACATTGTGCCATGAGTGACTCACTATAAATGGTGACATTGTGCCATTAATATCTTACTCTGAATGGTAACATTGTGCCATGAGTGTCTCACTATGAATGGTAACATTGTGCCATTAATATCTTATTCTGAATGGTGACATTGTGCCATTAATATCTTACTGTGAATGGTAACATTGTGCCATGAGTGTCTCACTATGAATGGTAACATTGTGCCAATAATATCTTAATTTGAATGGTAACATTGTGCCATTAATATCTTATTCTGAATGGTGTTATTGTGCCATTAATATCTTACTCTGAATGGTAACATTGTGCCATGAGTGTCTCACTATGAATGGTAACATTGTGCCATTAATATCTTACTCTGAATGGTAACATTGTGCCATTAATATCTTATTCTGAATGTTAACATTGTGCCATTAATATCTTACTCTGAATGTTAACATTGTGCCATGAGTGTCTCACTATGAATGGTAATATTGTGCCATTAATATCTTACTCTGAATGGTAACATTGTGCCATGAGTGACTCACTATAAATGGTGACATTGTGCCATTAATATCTTATTCTGAATGTTAACATTGTGCCATGAGTGTCGCACTATGAATGGTAACATTGTGCCATTAATATCTTATTCTGAATGGTGACATTGTGCCATTAATATCTTACTCTGAATGGTAACATTGTGCCATGAGTGTCTCACTATGAATGGTAACATTGTGCCATTAATATCTTATTTTGAATGGTAACATTGTGCCATTAATATCTTATTCTGAATGTTAACGTTGTGCCATTAATATCTTACTCTGAATGGTAACATTGTGCCAGTAATATCTTACTCTGAATGTTAACATTGTGCCATGAGTGTCTCACTATGAATGGTAACATTGTGCCATTAATATCTTACTCTGAATGTTAACATTGTGCCAGTAATATCTTACTCTGAATGTTAACATTGTGCCATGAGTGTCTCACTATGAATGGTAACATTGTGCCATTAATATCTTACTCTGAATGGTAACATTGTGCCATGAGTGTCTCACTATGAATGGTAACATTGTGCCATTAATATCTTATTCTGAATGGTGACATTGTGCCATTAATATCTTACTCTGAATGGTAACATTGTTCCATGAGTGTCTCACTATGAATGGTAACATTGTGCCATTAATATCTTACTCTGAATGGTAACATTGTGCCATTTATATCTTATTCTGAATGTTAACATTGTGCCATTAATATCTTACTCTGAATGTTAACATTGTGCCATGAGTGTCTCACTATGAATGGTAACATTGTGCCATTAATATCTTACTCTGAATGGTAACATTGTGCCAGTAATATCTTACTCTGAATGGTACCATTGTGCCATTAATATCTTACTCTGAATGGTGACATTGTGCCATTAATATCGTACTCTGAATGGTAACATTGTGTCAGTAATATCTTACTCTGAATGTTAACATTGTGACATGAGTGTCTCACTATGAATGGTAACATTGTGCCATTAATATCTTACTCTGAATGGTAACATTGTGCCAATAATATCTTATTCTGAATGTTAACATTGTGCCATTAATATCTTACTCTGAATGGTAACATTGTGCCAGTAATATCTTACTCTGAATGTTAACATTGTGCCATGAGTGTCTCACTATGAATGGTAACATTGTGCCATTAATATCTTACTCTGAATGTTAACATTGTGCCAGTAATATCTTACTCTGAATGTTAACATTGTGCCATGAGTGTCTCACTATGAATGGTAACATTGTGCCATTAATATCTTACTCTGAATGGTAACATTGTGCCATGAGTGACTCACTATAAATGGTGACATTGTGCCATTAATATCTTACTCTGAATGTTAACATTGTGCCATTAATATCTTATTTTGAATGGTAACATTGTGCCATTAATATCTTATTCTGAATGGTGACATTGTGCCATTAATATCTTACTCTGAATGGTAACATTGTGCCATTTATATCTTATTCTGAATGTTAACATTGTGCCAATAATATCTTACTCTGAATGGTAACATTGTGCCAGTAATATCTTACTCTGAATGTTAACATTGTGCCATGAGTGTCTCACTATGAATGGTAACATTGTGCCATTAATATCTTACTCTGAATGGTAACATTGTGCCAGTAATATCTTACTCTGAATGTTAACATTGTGCCATGAGTGTCTCACTATGAATGGTAACATTGTGCCATTAATATCTTACTCTGAATGTGAACATTGTGCCAGTAATATCTTACTCTGAATGTTAACATTGTGCCATGAGTGTTTCACTATGAATGGTAACATTGTGCCATTAATATCTTACTCTGAATGGTAACATTGTGCCATGAGTGACTCACTATAAATGGTGACATTGTGCCATTAATATCTTACTCTGAATGTTAACATTGTGCCATGAGTGTCTCACTATGAATGGTAACATTGTGCCATTAATATCTTATTCTGAATGGTGACATTGTGCCATTAATATCTTACTCTGAATGGTAACATTGTGCCATGAGTGTCTCACTATGAATGGTAACATTGTGCCATTAATATCTTACTCTGAATGGTAACATTGTGCCATTAATATCTTATTCTGAATGTTAACATTGTGCCATTAATATCTTACTCTGAATGGTAACATTGTGCCAGTAATATCTTACTCTGAATGGTAACATTGTGCCATGAGTGTCTCACTATGAATGGTAACATTGTGCCATTAATATCTTACTCTGAATGTTAACATTGTGCCATGAGTGTCTCACTATGAATGGTAACATTGTGCCATTAATATCTTATTCTGAATGGTGACATTGTGCCATTAATATCTTACTCTGAATGATGACATTGTGCCATTAATATCTTACTCTGAATAGTAACATTGTGCCATGAGTGTCTCACTATGAATGGTAACATTGTGCCATTAATATCTTATTTTGTATGGTAACATTGTGCCATTAATATCTTATTCTGAATGTTAACATTGTGCCATTAATATCTTACTCTGAATGGTAACATTGTGCCAGTAATATCTTACTCTGAATGTGAACATTGTGCCAGTAATATCTTACTCTGAATGTGAACATTGTGCCAGTAATATCTTACTCTGAATGTTAACATTGTGCCATGAGTGTCTCACTATGAATGGTAACATTGTGCCAGTAATATCTTACTCTGAATGTTAACATTGTGCCATGAGTGTCTCACTATGAATGGTAACATTGTGCCATTAATATCTTACTCTGAATGGTAACATTGTGCCATTAATATCTTACTCTGAATGGTAACATTGTGCCATGAGTGACTCACTCTAAATGGTGACATTGTGCCATTAATATCTTACTGTGAATGGTAACATTGTGCCATGAGTGTCTCACTATGAATGGTAACATTGTGCCATTAATATCTTATTCTGAATGGTGACATTGTGCCATTAATATCTTACTCTGAATGGTAACATTGTGCCATGAGTGACTCACTATAAATGGTGACATTGTGACATTAATATCTTACTCTGAATGGTAACATTGTGCCATGAGTGACTCACTATAAATGGTGACATTGTGCCAATAATATCTTACTCTGAATGGTAACATTGTGCCATGAGTGACTCACTATAAATGGTGACATTGTGCCATTAATATCTTACTCTGAATGTTAACTTTGTGCCATGAGTGTCTCACTCTGAATGGTAATATTGTGCCATTAATATCTTATTCTGAATGGTAACATTGTGCCAGTAATATCTTACTCTGAATGGTAACATTGTGCCATTAATATCTTACTCTGAATGATGATATTGCGACGCCTCTTGTTGGGACTGCGGTAAGTCTACGGGTTTACAACAATAAAATCAAGAGTTCGATTCCCTCGGTGGACACAAAAGATAACCCGATGTGGCTTTGCTATAACAAAAACACATGTACACACACACAAACATTGCGCCATAAATGTTTTATCCTAAATGGTAACTTTGTGCCATGAATGTCTCACTCTGAATGGCAAAACTGTGACATGACTATTTCACTCTGGATGCTTATATGGAGCCACAAATGTTTTATTCTTAATGACAACGGTGTTTTATGAATGTCTCACTCTAAGTGACAACAGTGTTTTATGAATGTCTTACTCCAAATAGCATACTGCCCTTTATGAATGAAGCCCTGGAGTCATTCGTAATTTCAATATTTCCTGGGATACTAAATTTGGATACACAGTGCTAAGACGTTCCTCCAGATGACAAATAATGTATTAAGAAGATCTGATTATATCAAACATTTCTTAGTCCTGAACGTTAACAATACAAAGGTATCTCGAATTATTTTAGTTGGAATGTGCTGCCACTTCATTTATCACATTTTATTCTTAATATGTTTGTTTATAAGTTCAATCAAATTTAGGACAGATTAATCAGATTTTATATTTATGTTGAAGTATCGTGAGGAGGCATATTTTTGTGTAGATTTGTTAATTTTTTGTTTTTATTTGCCGTGCGGTAATGTTTTACTGTCCTGATTCTAACATTATTATATGCACAGTTACGACAGAAAGTGTTCGTATCCCTGCGCCCCGTGTGGTTTTTTGCTTACAACTTAAAAATTATCACGACTAGGCCAATAGAAGTATTGTATATTATAAATATTATACTAACACACATCTACATAAATTTTTATGTAAATTAAACTACAAATAAGCTGTTTATAAACAAATAACCAAAAATAGGAGGAGCAGAAATTTTTCTTACATTTCAGAACGTGTGAAAACACTGATATTCCTGTAAAACGTTTGCTCAGTTTGACAAATAAACTATAATACATTATACCATTCCAGAACTAGACACTGGGTTCATAATAATTGGAATTTAGCCAGCAAAAAATGTACTTCCGGCAATTTAGCGCAGTATCCGTCATTATCTGCTTGGTCATCATGGCGAACAGGAAACAACTGTCCATTGATTAAAAAAAACAACTAATTATTGTAAAATACAAGTCTCATGTGTCTCTTTCCGGTATTGCTACACAACGTAATGTGCCAAAATCTACTGTTCAAAGCATAATTGCCAAGTTTAAGCTTACAGGATCAACTGTTAACCTCCGTCCGGAACGAGAGAACCTTCCTCTTGGTTCTCAGAGAAGTTAGTAGGAACTCTCGTTTAACACGTAATGACATACAAAACTGGTAATGGGAAACTGTGGTTGAAGTAAGCACCTCTACAGTTACGAACATGTTATGCTTTTCTGGGTTCAAAGCATGCCGTTCTCGTAGAACTCCATATTTAAAGCCTGTTCATTTAGAAATCGATTGAGGTATGCAAGAAAGCATGTAGATAAACCCTTTACCTATTGGAAGGGTATTCTTTGGTCAGACGAGACTAAAATCGAGGTTTTCGGCCACAATGATGTTCGCTTTATTTTCCGTAAGAAGGGGGAACGAAATCTTCCAATGAACACCATCCCTACAGTTAAACGTGGAGGTGGCTTGATCATGCTATGGGGTTCCTTCAGCTCTTCTGGTGTAGGCAGCCTTCACCGCGTCAACGGAATCATGAAAAAGGAAGAATACGTTGACATATTACGCACTTATATCAAGAATGATGCTCGGAACTTGTGGCTTGGGCGTCGTTGGATCTTCCAGCATGACAATAACCATAAGCACACATCGAAATATGTGCAATCCTGGTTGCAGAGGAATCATATAAGCGTTCTGAGTGGCCATCGCAGTCACCCGATCTCAACCCAATTGAAAACGTTTGGCATGAGTTGAAGACCGGGACTCATCAGCGTCATCCGAATAACTTGCAAGAGTAAAGAAGAATGGAAGAAAATACCAGTTAAGTACTGTCAAACGATCATGGAGGGCTATAAGGAGAGATTGTGCCAAGTAATTCACCTGAAAGGCTACACAACTGACAATTAAAGTAGGCGCACGAACACTTTCTGCCCCTCCTATGTTAGGTTATTTTTTTTATAAACAGTTTATGTGTCGTTCAATTTACATAAAAATTTATTTAGATGTGTGTTAATATAACATTTATAATATACTTTACTTTCATTATCCTAATCGTAAGACTTTTTACGTTATGAGGAAAAACCTTCTCACGACGCAGGGGTACGAACACTTTCTGTCTTAACTGTGAGTCATCCTACATAACCAACTGTGATGGTTGTTTTCAAAAACTTTTAATTTATATTGGTGTTCGTCCCTCCTCGGGGAAGCACTTGTACCACTCCCTATTTCATAACTCTCTGGGAAACATAACCAGTCATTTCTTTTATCAACCCAGACACTTAAGAATATTTCTTTTGTCCTTCAAAAAATACTATACGCTGTATTTGTTAAGTTTATTTTAATTCCAAAACATTTTTCTTACCTTTACAAAATTGATAGTTTCGATATACAAGTATATGGATAATATTGTACATCCAGGCATGACATTTATACACACAAAATAATGTTTACAGGCGAAGAAACCGGAAGATATGAACGTAAAATAAGTACCTGCGTAAAACAAGACTAAGGAATAATAATTTAACAGCTATAGGAAAATCAGAAACTCGATCATTGGTAGTGATAACCAACACAAATATACTTCTGACGAGCTCTGAGGTAATTCCAGGAACTCACTTTACCTGTTGGCATCTTTCCAAAATTCAGATAGTCTTGACCAATGATCGAGCTCGACAGATGTGAAAAACATAATCAGTTGTACATAATAATTACTTTGAGGTATCATAATGCCAATTGCCTCCGAAAACAACTCTATTACATTCAGACGAGTTTAAAGAAACTTCATTTACTAAAATAAAATGAACGACTCTAAACTGATAAAAATTTGCTAATATGAAGTCATACGCCCACTGACTAAAAAATAAACCCTATTTTTTGTGGGAAGAGGCCTAGAAATCCTATACATACACCTAAGACAAAAATATGCCGTAAGATATTTGCGATAAAAAGCACGTGACAATAGAGACTGGAAAAAAAATCTGGGAAATGTGTTTGTTTGTGTGTTTTGAATTTCGCACAAAGCTACTCGAGGGCTATCAGTGCTAGCCGTCCCTAATTTAGCAGTGTAAGACTAGAGAGAAAGCAGCTAGTCATTACCACCCACCGCCAACTCTTGAGCTACTCTTTTACCAACGAATAGTGGGATTGACAGTAACATAATAACGCCCCCACGGCTGAAAGGGCGAGCATGTTTGGCGCGAAGGAGATGCGAACCCGCGACCCTCAGATTACGAGTCGCACGCCTTAACACGCTTGGCCATGCCGGGCCCAAATCTGGGAAAAGAATGCAAGGCACGCAAGATGAAAAGTTTGGTTTGAACTTTGCCAACGAATAGTAGGATTGACTGTGACATTATAAGGCCCCATGGCTAAAAGGGATGAGTATTTTTTTGTGGGACGAGAATTCGAACGCCCGACACTCAGATTGCGTGTTGAATGCCATAACCACCTGGTCATGCTGGACGTAGACCAAAAGGTCACGATACAATACCTACTGGCTCAGTTGACGTCACACACTAACACGGAACTCGTTAATTCATCTCACGGCACGCATTGGTTATTACTTCGTCCGATATTACTCTGCATTTATCAACTCAATTTACGTTGCAAAGTAGTTATTACATCTTCCTAACTTACGCAACATGCATCAATTCATCTGATTTATGAAGACGTTATTATCTAATCTGAAATCAGACAGTTGATATTACTTAACTCAAATTTACACAGAACTCATCAACTCATCTGACTTATGTAGTTGTTATTGACTCATCTGTCACGGCTGAAAGGGCAAGCATGTTTCGTGTGACGGGGATTCGAACCCGCGACTCTCTGATTACGAGTCGAATGCTTTAACCACCTGGCTATGCTGGGCCTATGTATGTTCGGATAAATAACAGTGGTTTCGTAAATACTAAAGTATGAATATGCTTGGAGAACTCGCTATCGGTTTCTGAAGGTCTTCGAATAAATTGGCATATCGTAGTAGTTAAAGATGCTTTACAAGGAATGCTTTTAGCATTCATATTATGTAAATGAAATAATTAAAGCTGTTTATGTGTGACATTAGCTTACCTGAATGTTCTTTATCAGATACTCAATTTATGAAGCTTGGGTAGCGTCTATGACATTTAGAAAGGCCTTAAGGGTTTGCTTGTTTGATGGCTGATGGGCCTGGCATGGCCAAGCGCGTAAGGCGTGCGACTTGTAATTCGAGGGTCGCGGGTTCGCGCCCGCGTCGCGTTAAATATGCTCGCCCTCCCAACCGTGGGGGCGTTATAATGTGACGGTCAATCCCACTTTTCGTTGGTAAAGAGTAGCCCAAGAGTTGGCGGTGGGTAGTGATGACTAGCTGCCTTCCCTCTAGTCTTACACTGCTAAATTAGGGACGGCTAGCACAGATAGCCCTCGAGTAGCTTTGTGCGAAATTCCAAAACAAACAAACAAATTTGATGGCTGATGAACTTCCAATGAAGATACTTCCAGTGGTACATTATCTTATATCTCTTGATCGTAATTTATTTTTTAAAATATATTGATCCATTTTTCTTACTAAGTTATTATGTTGATCCATTCTTGTATATATTTCTTTCTGTTATATTGTGTTGATTTTACTTTCTGTCTTTACGTCGCTGAATTAATGAATTGCTCTATAATTCGTGTTCGATTGGTGTACTGATCTGTTTTTCTATCTTTGTTTTACCGGATTATTGCGTTTGATTATCTTTCTGTTTTAAGATTATTGGATTATAGAATTGATTTATATTTCTATCGTTTTTTCTTATCGGATTAGTATTGTATTGATACGTCTTTTTATTCTTTTTATTGTTGAATTACTGTGTTCATTTGTTTTCTATCTTTTCTTCTTACTGGATTATTGATTTGATATATTTTCCTATTTTTCTTAGTGGATTGTAACATTAATCCAATTTTTTCTAGTTTTATCTCATTAGATTATCATGTTAATCTATCTTTTTTTGTATATTCTTCTCGAAGGATAACTCTTTATTTTGCTTCCAAGTGGTATATCTAACAGCTTTTAATGTTAAACATCGGGTTTTGAAACCCGTAGTGGATACAGCTGAAATAACTCGCCGTGTTTGTTAAAAACAAACAAAAAGTATGCTGGTCCACGTTTTTTACTTGACTTTTGTGGAGTTACATCCTATTAGTCACTCGGAATTCAAGTTGCTATCTTATTAAGATAGAGGATAAGCCTTTATTTGGTAGACTTGTCTTAAGATGTGAGTTCTAGTGATATCTTCTCTCTGTGAATGAACATTTGAGTTTTCGTTTCACAGGCAATAGAATTTTGTTTCTTCAGGCATTTTGTATTTCTTTGTATCAACATTATTCTGTTCACCGCACTTAACGAAATGACTTCCCACTGGCTTAAAGGTAAGTATTCAGACATGTAATGCTAAGCTTCGGATTTCGATTTCTTGTGGTGGACAGAACACAGACAGTATATTTATTATTTGTGTGTGTATCTTTGCAATGAAACAGATAACTAGCGAAACTTTTTTATTTGTTTGTTTGTTTGAATCTCGCGCAAATCTACACGAGGGCTATCTGCGCTAGCCGTCCCTAATTTAGCAGTGCAAGACTAGAGGGAAGGAAGTTAGTCATCACCACCCACCGCCAACTCTTTTGCTACTCTGTAACCAATGAACAGTGGGAATGGCCGTACATTATAACGACCTCACGGTTGAAAGGATGAGCACGTTTGTTTTGAAGGGATTCGAACCCGCGATCCTCAGATTGTAAGTTAAATGTCTTATCCATCTGGACATGCTGGGCCAACTCTCTGGATACTCTTTTACCAACAAGTAGTGGGATTGACCGTCACAGTATAGCGCCATCACGGCTGGAAGGGTGAGCATGTTTGGTGTGACTGTTAAGAAAAAACACCTCTCGATACTTAAAGAAACAAGTGTTTGTCTCCAAGCGGTAGCTTACGATATCCATTTTTCAAGAAATACAAAAAACTACAAACTCTTTCCAAACAATTACAACAATGTAATATGCAGAAAGAGGTGTCTTCAAGTGTGTATCAATGCTATGTGCAAGAACAAGTGCTATTTTCAAACAGTTACCAATACTTAATTTGACGTTTCCAGAAAGTGTCATCAAATGAGCTATATTACAGTAAATACAGAGAGTTGAGCACGATTTGAATACGATAATCAGAAATTCACATGACACCCATAACTCACTGCGGTAGACCAAAATGTTTAATGTTTTAATAATATTTGGCGTTTCATAGATAGTATTGCGCCGCAAAAATTTGACCATTTTTTGGAAGGGTAGTACGAAGAAAATATCCATACACTTCGATTAAAAAGGTTGGAGACTTATAATATCCAAAACCCTGTATCATCTTGGGGTATCAGGATCCTCAAGAAAGGAACCTGTGCCCTAGAGGTGATAAGTAAGATGCAGAGTTTTGTATATTTACATGTTCCAGGAGGCAGTAGGAAACATGATCCATAACGATCTCCCTCTGGAAAAGTATACAGCTGCTGAATGTGTAAGTTCGGGAGCAGCTAGAAAATTAAAGAGGTTTGCATGGTAGTCCATCTGAGACATACTGATCAAGTGCCTACAGATATTTAAGCAATTGGACTATTGAAACGGATACCGGGAAACCTCTACATTAGGTGGATTATAGAGAGAAGTGCTGTGTTTTGGATTTGACAACTTTTCACGGAGCCCTTTACAATGGAAACTATGTTGAGATAGTGCTCTGAACAGACGTGACGACATGGCCTGCAACGACTTTGGTATGCTCCAAAATAGTTTTATTACAGCGTATGTAACCATTGTATTTACACTTTATCAGCAGAAATAGGTGGCGTTTCTGGAGAATGCAATTAGTAGAATCAGGTGATGTTTATCTAGAAATATTGATGTTCTATTCAGATTAAACACGTGTGGACAGATCAAACGGGTCTAATGATAGATCAAATGCCAGTTACTCGTTCCTTAGCGTCTTGTACTTTGGTTCTACGAAAACGCGGGAAAATGTGGGTTGACTGGGAAACCCCACCAAAACAGCCGCCTTGTCATTTCTCATTCGTCCGATCCGTGCTAACCTGATATCCTGCTAGATATATAAACTAGACCATTGCCTAAATGCGTACTGTGCAAAATAAGGCAGGATTTCCATTAGGCGCCGGTTCGAAGAGTCGCGCGGTCACGAGCAATGCGGGTGAGATGTCTCTGCGCGTGTCGAGCTCTGCTTTTACTGTACAGCGTGACGTTGTTTGTTAAGACACAACCGTTATCAGTGACGATCGACGACTTTCGGTCACGAGAAACTCCACACGATGACGAGATAGAAAAAGACATCGAAATTATGAAACGTCGCCTTCTTCGAGAACTCGGAATGAGTGAAACGCCGGAAGTTTCAGAGGTCAATATCTCTAAAAGTGAGATGGACAGAGTGCTTGAAATTTATCATCAGAACGCCCAAATTGCTGATTCAGAAGAAATGATGGGAGAATATGATACGATTCGACAATTTTACACCTTCAGAGATCAAGGTAAGATAAACAAACTCATTACTAACAATGTCTGTGTGGTTGGCTGTATCATCACATTGTACTCGCTTCTAGGGTTTCTGCACTCGTCAGGATATGTGAACTAGCAGCCAGAGTAAGCAGTTGAAATAAAGGTCAGAATAGAAATGAACAAACAGATGAGATAAGTAAGGGTATTGATCCAAATTATCAATACGTTATGGGAACTAACAGTGTGATATTTCTATAGATGTTCATAAGGTATAAAAATTACCGTAATAATCTGTACGTAGCAGCATATAAGAGAAAATAAACCAATATTAGTAGCAGTAGTAGGAGAGATGGCTATTTCTTTGTTTTTTGTTTTGAATTTCGTGCAAAGCTACACCAGGGCTGTCTGCGCTAGCCGTCCCTAACTTAGCAGTGTAAGGCTAGAGGAAAAGCAGCTAGTCATAACCACCTACCGCCAACTCTTGGGCTACTCTTTTACCATCGAATAGTGAATTAACCGTCACGTTATAACGCCCCTGCGGATAAATGTGCGAATGTATTTCGTATGACGGGGATTCGAACCCACGATCTTCAGATTACGAGTCGAGCGTCCCAATCACCTGGCCATGCCGGGCAGAGGTAGCTATAACAAGGCACCTAAAAGTTGTACCTGTTTATTTTGAACTTCTCTCAAGGCTACTCGAGGGCTGTTTGCGCTAAATGTCCCTAATTTAACCGCGATAAACTAGAAGGAACGTATCTAATCAACACCTTTTACCACCAGAGGGATTGGCCGCTTAATTATTACGTTCCCAAAACTAAAAGATCGAGCACGGCTGAGCCCTCTAAAAGAGCAACCTCACCACCAGGCTATGTCGGGCCGGCTTCTATACTAGTATCATAAAGTCCAATAGCTTAGAACGGCTGAGCTAGCGTGGCGTGTCATTCATACACGCTTAACACATATGCAAGACTGAACTACAGTTCAAAGGTCTTGTCTTCAGTGGCATAGGTCAAAGTAAACTTGAAAATCCATTATCATACAATGTTTCTGTTGGGTGAACCAGTAATGTATAATATAATATATTGATCATCAGTACTAGTTCACTGGTCATCCATTAAGAACGTTTCGCTCACCAGGTTTCATCCCCAGTCATCTTCATCCGCCAAAACAGAAGAATCGACAAGTAATATATATAATATTTTACAGGTCTTGTCGACATTCTAAATGATACTGCATACAGTTCAAAATTCAAAGCATGGAGAAAATTGTATTTGTCAACTTTTGAAATTCGCGCAAGGCTACACGAGGGCTATTTGCGCTAGCCATTCCTAATTTAGCAGTGTAAAACTAAAAGGAAGGCAACTGGCCATCACCACCTACCGCCATCTCTTGAGCGACTCTTTTACCAACAAATAATGGGTTTGACAGTAACATTATGATGCACCCAAGGCTGAAAGGGTAAGCATGATTGGTGTGACGGGGATTGAAACCTGCGACCCTCAGATTACGAGTCGAGTGCCATAACCATAGTGCTGGGCCATAGAAAGTTGTACGTTACTAACATATCTTGAAGCATGGAGAAAGTTGTGTGTCACTAACATATCATGAAACATGGAAAAAGTTGTGTTACTAACGTATCTTGAAGCATGGAGAAAGTTATGTGTCACTAACATATCATGATGCGTGTAGAAAGTTGTGTCACTAAATAATCATGACTTATAAAGGTTAACATGACAGTGACGTCTGAACACTGACATGACTTATGAATGCCATTAAAACTTTAATATGTACCTTCCAAATAACCTGAATACTAACAGTACATATCTTCCAAATAACCATGACTTATGAATGCCAGTAATACGTTAATACGTACCTTTCAAATAATCATAAAAAGTTCTAGTGTTAATATATATTACCTACAAAATAACCATACCTTATGAATATTATTATACACAAGAGTTATACACTAGGTCTTCGGACGCTAATTAGTGTTATCTTTTATGTATATTATACTACAGAAGTGTCATACAATATGCTCAGTATACAGTATTTAGTGCCATGCAGTATGCTCATTATACAGTATTTACTGTCATACAGTATGCTCATTATACAATATTTAGTGTCATACAGTATGCTCATTATACAGTATTTAGTGTCATACAGAATGCTCATTAATCAGTATTTAGTGTCATGCAGTATGCTCATTATACAGTATTTAGTGTCATACAATATGCTCATTATACAGTAATTAGTGTCATACAATATGCTCATTATACAGTAATTAGTGTCATACAATATGCTCATTATACAGTATTTAGTGTTATACAATATGCTCATTATACAGTATTTAATGTCATACAATATGCTCATTATACAGTATTTAGTGTCATACAATATGCTCATTATACAGTATTTAGTGTCATACAATATGCTCATTATACAGTAATTAGTGTCATACAATATGCTCATTATACAGTATTTAGTGTCATACAATATGCTCATTATACAGTATTTAGTGTCATACAGTATGCTCATAATACAGTATTTAGTGTCATACAGTATGTTCATTATACAGTATTTAGTGTCATACAATATGCTCATTATACAGTATTTAGTGTCATACAATATGCTCATTATACAGTATTTAGTGTCATACAATATGCTCATTATACAGTATTTAGTGTCATACAATATGCTCATTATACAGCATTTAGTGTCATACAATATGCTCATTATACAGTATTTAGTGTCATACAATATGCTCATTATACAGTATTTAATGTCATACAATATGCTCATTATACAGTATTTAGTGTCATACAATATGCTCATTATACAGTATTTAGTGTCATACAATATGCTCATTATACAGTAATTAGTGTCATACAATATGCTCATTATACAGTATTTAATGTCATACAATATGCTCATTATACAGTATTTAGTGTCATACAGTATGCTCATAATACAGTATTTAATCTCATACAATATGTTCATTATACAGTATTTAGTGTCATACAGTATGCTCATAATACAGTATTTAGTGTCATACAGTATGTTCATTATACAGTATTTAGTGTCATACAATATGCTCATTATACAGTATTTAGTGTCATACAATATGCTCATTATAGAGTATTTAGTGTCATACAATATGCTCATTATACAGTATTTAGTGTCATACAATATGCTCATTATACAGTAATTAGTGTCATACAATATGCTCATTATACAGTATTTAATGTCATACAATATGCTCATTATACAGTATTTAGTGTCATACAGTACGCTCATAATACAGTATTTAATGTCATACAATATGTTCATTATACAGTATTTAGTGTCATACAGTATGCTCATAATACAGTATTTAGTGTCATACAGTATGCTCATTATACAGTATTTAGTGTCATACAATATGCTCATTATACAGTATTTAGTGTCATACAATATGCTCATTATACAGTAATTAGTGTCATACAATATGCTCATTATACAGTATTTAGTGTTATACAATATGCTCATTATACAGTATTTAATGTCATACAATATGCTCATTATACAGTATTTAGTGTCATACAATATGCTCATTATACAGTATTTAGTGTCATACAATATGCTCATTATACAGTAATTAGTGTCATACAATATGCTCATTATACAGTATTTAGTGTCATACAATATGCTCATTATACAGTATTTAGTGTCATACAGTATGCTCATAATACAGTATTTAGTGTCATACAGTATGTTCATTATACAGTATTTAGTGTCATACAATATGCTCATTATACAGTATTTAGTGTCATACAATATGCTCATTATACAGTATTTAGTGTCATACAATATGCTCATTATACAGTATTTAGTGTCATACAATATGCTCATTATACAGCATTTAGTGTCATACAATATGCTCATTATACAGTATTTAGTGTCATACAATATGCTCATTATACAGGTATTTAATGTCATACAATATGCTCATTATACAGTATTTAGTGTCATACAATATGCTCATTATACAGTATTTAGTGTCATACAATATGCTCATTATACAGTAATTAGTGTCATACAATATGCTCATTATACAGTATTTAATGTCATACAATATGCTCATTATACAGTATTTAGTGTCATACAGTATGCTCATAATACAGTATTTAATCTCATACAATATGTTCATTATACAGTATTTAGTGTCATACAGTATGCTCATAATACAGTATTTAGTGTCATACAGTATGTTCATTATACAGTATTTAGTGTCATACAATATGCTCATTATACAGTATTTAGTGTCATACAATATGCTCATTATAGAGTATTTAGTGTCATACAATATGCTCATTATACAGTATTTAGTGTCATACAATATGCTCATTATACAGTAATTAGTGTCATACAATATGCTCATTATACAGTATTTAATGTCATACAATATGCTCATTATACAGTATTTAGTGTCATACAGTACGCTCATAATACAGTATTTAATGTCATACAATATGTTCATTATACAGTATTTAGTGTCATACAGTATGCTCATAATACAGTATTTAGTGTCATACAGTATGTTCATTATACAGTATTTAGTGTCATACAATATGCTCATTATACAGTATTTAGTGTCATACAATATGCTCATTATACAGTATTTAGTGTCATACAATATGCTCATTATACAGTAATTAGTGTCATACAATATGCTCATTATACAGTATTTAGTGTCATACAATATGCTCATTATACAGTATTTAATGTCATACAATATGCTCATTATACAGTATTTAGTGTCATACAATATGCTCATTATACAGTATTTAGTGTCATACAATATGCTCATTATACAGTAATTAGTGTCATACAATATGCTCATTATACAGTATTTAGTGTCATACAATATGCTCATTATACAGTAATTAGTGTCATACAATATGCTCATTATACAGTATTTAGTGTCATACAGAATGCTCATTAATCAGTATTTAGTGTCATGCAGTATGCTCATTATACAGTATTTAGTGTCATACAATATGCTCATTATACAGTATTTAGTGTCATACAATATGCTCATTATACAGTATTTAGTGTCATACAATATGCTCATTATACAGTATTTAGTGTCATACAGTATGCTCATTATACAGTATTTAGTGTCATACAGTATGCTCATTATACAGTATTTAGTGTCATACAGTATGCTCATTATACAGTATTTAGTGTCATACAGTATGCTCATAATACAGTATTTAGTGCCATGCAGTATACTCATTATACAGTATTTAGTGTCATACAATATGCTCATTATACAGAGTTTAGTGTCATACAGTATGCTCATTATACAGTATTTAGTGTCATACAATATGCTCATTATACAGAGTTTAGTGTCATACAGTATGCTCATTATACAGTGTTTAGTGTCATACAATATGCTCATTATACAGAGTTTAGTGTCATACAGTATGCTCATTATACAGTGTTTAGTGTCATACAATATGCTCATTATACAGTAATTAGTGTCATACAATATGCTCATTATACAGTATTTAGTGTCATACAGTATGCTCATAATACAGTATTTAGTGCCATGCAGTATACTCATTATACAGTATTTAGTGTCATACAATATGCTCATTATACAGAGTTTAGTGTCATACAGTATGCTCATTATACAGTATTTAGTGTCATACAATATGCTCATTATACAGAGTTTAGTGTCATACAGTATGCTCATTATACAGTGTTTAGTGTCATACAATATGCTCATTATACAGAGTTTAGTGTCATACAGTATGCTCATTATACAGTGTTTAGTGTCATACAATATGCTCATTATACAGTAATTAGTGTCATACAATATGCTCATTATACAGTATTTAATGTCATATAATATGCTCATTATACAGTATTTAGTGTCATACAATATGCTCATTATACAGTATTTAGTGTCATACAATATGCTCATTGTACAGTATTTAGTGTCATACACTAGCTAGTCTTACACTTTATGTATGTTACACATCATCAAGTGTCATACACTAGCTAGTTACTGATACACTTTATGTATGTTACACATCATCAAGTGTCATACACTAGCTAGTTACTGATACACTTTATGTATGTTACACATCATCAAGTGTCATATCATGTACATGTTATGTTTATGGATATTATACCTCATGCGCTTTAAATTAACATTAACCTTAAGATGTTATTTTTAAAGTCTAATAATATAAATCTAACTCTTGTTTTTATTTATTCCAATGTTATCAAAGTTACTAATTAAGGTATTAAAATGAGCAGCTTAATACATTGATAATTAAGCGGCTTTTTTCATGTTGTTAGTGTTATTAAAATGAAAAATGTTATATGTGGCTACAGGTAGATCCGGTTGTTTGACGTCAATCACGAAACTAATGCAGATGATTGTATATTTACTTTTGTGCGTGTGCCACGAGAGGAGCGTGAATTTATATTTTGTCACGTGTTTTGGGCGTGCACATTCCCGTGACTGTAATCAGAATTTCCAACCGAAGTTTCAGCATGAAATTAACGGAAGAGGTTCTTGCTCGAGCATTTCATTACAAGGTGTGCTAACTTTTGTTTAACGGAATTATTAACCGACTCCCCACACTCAATTGATTCAAATAAGCCTAATGGCATTTAATGCTAGAAATCAAGTTTCAATAAACCACAGTTAGTTAGAAACGAGAAGCAAAGGTTTTACCATTTGTTTCTTCTTACAGTTAATTTGTGTGTGATTTCTATTCACTACAGGCATCTTGGTGTTTATCTTCGTGCTTAAATTAACAAAACAAAGAAAACAAAACGAGTGTCAGTCACGTGACTAATTTTTCTACGACTCATTTATTATTAATTTTAATGGAATTCTTGTTCATTGTATTAGTAATAAAACTCAATAAAGTGTTTGGCACAAGTGAGTGACTAATTTAGAAGATAACAGACTTTATGAGAAATTTACACTGAAAGTTTAGATTTAAGAAAATAATAAAAAACTCTCAAAATTATCGAAAAATGAATGCATTTAATAATCAGTTTTTTTTTTGCCCTGATCCAGTTTTGACCCTAATCTTTATCACGTGAGGTTAACGTCTGAAAAGTTTCTTCCCTAAAAAGGAAAATCTTTCCGACCCCCCCCCAACATTCAGTGACACTGTTCTTCTTGTCGATTCCACCACCTTTAATTTCTTTATAAACAAAGTTACGATCATTTATTTCATTCATTTCCATAATTCATCTCCAGAAATGCTAGTTTTTTATTTTCCTCTGTGTTCTTGCATGGAATAAATTTTTGGCTCAAATCGTAATAATTAATACAAATGTTCTGATAATTTGGAGCTAATTTTATTATAAATTTTGAAGTTGCAAACTGAGTGTAAATTTTTATGAGAGGATCATTGAATGATTTAAAGAAAATAGTTATTTCTTCCGTGCAAGTGTCCGAATCACCATTTTTGCCCGGCATGCCAAGCGTGTCAAGGCGTGCGACTCGTAATCTGAGGGTCGCGGGTTCGAATCCCGGTCGCACCAAACATGCTCTCCCTCCCAGCCGTGGGGGCGTTATAATTTGACAGTCAATCCCACTATTCGTTGGTAAAAGAGTAGCTCAAGAGTTGTACGTGGGTGGTGATGACTAGCTGCCTTCCCTCTAGTCTTACACTGCTAAATTAGGGACGGCTAGCACGGATATCTTTCGTGTAGCTTTGCACGAAATTCAAAACAAACTCCTGTGTTATTTTTTACACGCTTCATCATTACACTTACTTATTTCAAAATACTGTTCAAAGTCATCAAAATAATGCATTTAATTAGAAACTGTTTAATTAATAAATAATATAGTGTAAAAGTTGGTTCTGGGTTCTTGTGTTAGCGATCATAACACTAACAACTAATAATGAAAGATCCGAGAAATAGGATGTGAATATGGAACAAAAGTTTTTAAAACATTTGTGGAAAACATAAGGAAAGCTCTTTCTATAGAAAGGAAAGCAAATCACTTTAAAAAACAGATATTAAATTGATGGTTATAATATTCAATGTAAAAATATGAGTTGTTGATTATTATTATAAAATTAAAATTAAATACATGAAAACTATAATGTGAATGTATACAAGCAAAACACAATAAATAAAAGTTACAACTAAATTAATAAACTTTCCCTAATAAATAAAGCGAAAACGTAACTGTAACCTGGTAGAAAGGGTTGTGTATTCTCAACTTAAAAAATATGATTTAATAAAGGTTGTAATTGATATGATTCAAAGAGAAATAATTGTTAGAGGTTATAAATTTCATTAACTTCTAATCGTTAAAACAAAGAAATCTTGAGAGATTCATGTGAAATATATTTTTAACCTCTTATAAAAATAAACAAGTATAGCATAAATATACAACATTACTATCAACAATACAGGTAGATCTTCACTGGTTTCATAGTGTTATACAACATTACTATCACCAATACAGGTAGATTTTCACTGGTTTCATAGTGTTATACAACATTACTATCACCAATACAGGTAGATTTTCACTGGTTTCATAGTGTTATACAATATCACTGTCACCAATACAGGTAGATCTTCACTGGTTTCATAGTGTTATACAACATCACTATCACCAATACAGGTAGATCTTCACTGGTTTCATAGTGTTATACAACATCACTATCACCAATACAGGTAGATCTTCACTGGTTTCATTGTGTTATACAACATTACTATCACTAATACAGGTAGATCTTCACTGGTTTCATTGTGTTATACAACATTGCTATCACTAATACAGGTAGATCTTCACTGGTTTCATAGTGTTATACAACATCACTATCACCAATACAGGTAGTTCTTCACTGGTTTCATAGTGTTATACAATATCACTATCACCAATACAGGTAGATCTTCACTGGTTTCATAGTGTTATACAACATTACTATCACCAATACAGGTAGATCTTCACTGGTTTCATAGTGTTATACAACATCACTATCACCAATACAGGTAGATCTTCACTGGTTTCATTGTGTTATACAACATCACTGTCACCAATACAGGTAGATCTTCACTGGTTTCATAGTGTTATACAACATCACTATCACCAATACAGGTAGATCTTCACTGGTTTCATTGTGTTATACAACATTACTATCACTAATACAGGTAAATCTTCACTGGTTTCATAGTGTTATACAACATTACTATCACCAATACAGGTAGATTTTCACTGGTTTCATAGTGTTATACAACATCACTATCACCAATACAGGTAGTTCTTCACTGGTTTCATAGTGTTATACAACATCACTTTCACCAATACAGGTAGATCTTCACTGGTTTCATTGTGTTATACAACATTACTATCACTAATACAGGTAGATCTTCACTGGTTTCATTGTGTTATACAACATTGCTATCACTAATACAGGTAGATCTTCACTGGTTTCATAGTGTTATACAACATCACTATCACCAATACAGGTAGATCTTCACTGGTTTCATAGTGTTATACAACATTACTATCACCAATACAGGTAGATCTTCACTGGTTTCATAGTGTTATGCAACATCACTATCACCAATACAGGTAGATCTTCACTGGTTTCATTGTGTTATTCAACATCACTGTCACCAATACAGGTAGATCTTCACTGGTTTCATAGTGTTATACAACATCACTATCACCAAACAGGTAGATCTTCACTGGTTTCATTGTGTTATACAACATTACTACCACTAATACAGGTAGATCTTCACTGGTTTCATTGTGTTATACAACATTGCTATCACTAATACAGGTAGATCTTCACTGGTTTCATAGTGTTATACAACATCACTATCACCAATACAGGTAGATCTTCACTGGTTTCATAGTGTTATACAACATTACTATCACCAATACAGGTAGATCTTCACTGGTTTCATAGTGTTATACAACATCACTATCACCAATACAGGTAGATCTTCACTGGTTTCATTGTGTTATACAACATTGCTATCACTAATACAGGTAGATCTTCACTGGTTTCATAGTGTTATACAACATTACTATCACCAATACAGGTAGATTTTCACTGGTTTCATAGTCTTATACAACATCACTATCACCAATACAGGTAGATTTTCATTGGTTTCATAGTGTTATATAAGACACTATCATCAGTAGCGGTAGATCTTCACTGGTTTCAGAGTGTTATATACAACACTAGATACAGGTATGTAGTTCATACAAACCTGTATGTGTTTGTGTAATACTTGTTATGCGTGGATGTTAATTCTTCTATTTATGTAGGTGATTTTCTAATTTTCTTATGCTTTTATGTGTCTCCTATGAAAGATGTCTCCACGTATTTACAACTGCAACACTTTGGTACAAAGGCACTTCCGTAGTACTGACACAACCGAATTTGTTTAGCATCTATTGTAGTTACCCTGATTAATCATTTCTACATTCACTTCTTAACAGACGTTTGTTTATTTAACGATTTTTCTTTTGCCCTCTGTACCGTGTGCTCTACATGTATCGAAAACAGTGTTTTTTAGCTTATACGTCTTCACGCGTATCATTCAGCCATTGGGGTGGGTACATGGTGGATTACCTATTTTATGTGCTTTTAAATCGAACTGATTTTCAACTCTAAAAGACTGATTGTCTCTTTTTTGTCTGATTTTTCCATTACAGTACCATTACAATCCAAACTGGGTGATGATCATATGTGGAAAGGCAGTTCGCGGACGTTATTGTTTACTTTAGAATTTCCTCGCCTCAAGAGGAACAGCACAAAAAGTATTAACGTGGATTCTGCTACGTTAAGTATCTACGTGGCCCGTAGAGGGTTTCATCATGAAAGAAAGGATCGCTTTGATCTAAGGAGTGGGCAGCCAGCACGTGCAACTGTGTACATCTATGTACTTGAAGAAAGAGACCACTTGCTGAGTCGTGAGCGATCTTTAGTTTCTGCTCAGAGTGTGGTTCTCAACCCGACAGGTGGGAAGTATTCGATGTAACCAAAGCTGTTAAAACCTGGGTAGCGGCTCCCTCTCAAAACTATAGGCTCCTTATCGATTGCGACGCCCCCGACTTTACGTTTCTTTCTGTAAATAACTCCGAAACGATATTGAGTGATAATGAGAAACCGGGAAACATTTTCTACCAGAAGCCTGGGAGAGCAGCTTTGGATATTCAGGTATCAATACGTACGAAACGAAAGAAACGATCGATACGCAACCGAAAAAGACAACGAAGCAGGTATCCATTGGACTGCACAACTGGACAGAAAACGAAACTCTGCTGTCGTTACTCCATGACGATTTCCTTCAAAGAGTTGAAGTGGCATTGGATCATTGAGCCGAAACAGTTTGAAGCATATTTCTGTAAAGGAAAGTGTAATCACAACTATAAAACCTATGCTAGTAGACACGCAAGAATTCAAAACCTGATGCGGAGACAAAAGGGAAAAAGGAAACAAATACCCCGTCTTTGCTGTGCCCCACAGAAAATGGAACCTCTACAAGTTGTATACTTGAAAAACAAGAGTGAATTAGATACGAAGAAGCTAGGGGGGATGATAGTCTCACAGTGCGGCTGTGCATAGTATCGAATTTAAATTAATAATTCAAAACCTGATGCGGAGACAAAAGGGAAAAAGGAAACAAATACCCCGTCTTTGCTGTGCTCAACAGAAAATGGAACCTCTACAAGTTGTATGGTTAAAAAACAAGAGTGAATTAGATACGAAGAAGCTTGGGGGAGATGATAGTCTCACAGTGCGGCTGCGCATAGTATCGGATTTAAATTAATAATTTGATTAATAGTTTTAATAATTGTTTTCTTAACAATAACCTAAAGAGTACAGATACTTACCAAGCAGCGTCTACCTTATTCAACATAAAATAGTGTGTTTTTCTAAACAATAAGTAGAAGCTACCACGTAATGTTTGTAGACAATACACTATTATACTCGACGTTAGGCCTTTATATGGGTAATTGGTGAAATTGTTTATAAATTTGAATAAATACCTAAGTATAGAAATGAAACAAATGCGATTATCTTCCAGAGAATTGATTCAAATATCAAACGCAATATGCCTATAGAATTAAATAATTTACACCCTTGTGCAAATTAATTGAAACAAGACGGAAAATTACGATTTTTTTCAATTTTTTGCATTTTATTTCTGAGAATCCCAAAATTACTCACAAATTAATGCATGATATAACTGCCTTTATTTTTCAGAAGATCATTAATCCGCTTTGGTATTGAGTCCACGAGTTGACTGCAATCTTTACTAATTTTTGGATCACGGTACCACACCTCAATTATGGCCTCAATTAGCTTATCTTTCGTAGTACAGTCTTTTCCCCGAAGTCTTTCTTTACAAATCGCCCAAAGATTTTCAACAGGATTTAAGTCCGGAGAGTTTCCAGGCCAGTCCAGCACTTTTATTCGCTTTGTAGTCATAAAATTTTTCACAAATTTCGATGTGTGGCACGGAGCCAAATCTTGCTGAAAAATGCCAGATCCATTTGGAAATCTCTTTTTAAATTCTGGAACTACTCTTCTCTGCAAACCTTCAACGTACTGTGGTCCTCGCATCATACCCTCTAGGATATGTAAGTCTCCGACGCCATAGTAGCTGAAAAAGACCCTTTCAAGGGATGGTTTACGAACTGATTGATGTGAGATTCTCGAAGTTTCTCACCTGGAGATCTGCGAACATGCAGACTTCTTTGACCCTGTACGAAGAACTGAATCTCGTCACTTAATAACACCTTTCTCCATTGTTCTTGCGTCCAGTTCTTGTATTTCAAACATTATTGATACCGTTTTTTCTTCATTGAGTTGGTAAGAAGTTGTTGTTTGACAGGTCTTCTTGCCCTTCTAACGCAATTTTAAATGACGTAATATTCCTTAAATTTCGTCTTATATCCAAAAATTAGATCGACCCATTTTTCGCTGTGAAATGCTTCAAACTGTTTTGTTGTCGTTTCCAGCTTGCTAAAATGTTATCTGTAACGATTAACTCGTTAAAGGTATTGGTTTGGCTTATTTTGAATTTCGCGCAAAGCTACTCGAGGGCTATCTGCTCTAGCCGTCCCTAATTTAGCAGTGTAAGACTAGAGAGAAGGCAGCTAGACATCACCACCCACCGTCAACTCTTGGGCTACTCTTTTACAAGCGAATAGTGGGATTGACCGTCACATTATAACGCCTTAACCCACCTGGCCATGCCGCGCCATTATTATTGAGAGCAATGGCACCCATATGACATCAAGGAAAAGGTTATTCTGTTTGATTTTTTAAATTGATTCAGAAACGTGACTGGTAAAAACATAATACAAATTTCATAAAGACATTTTTTTTTCAACTGGAAGAATTAGAAACAGTCGTTCTTGATGTTACTAGTACAAAAACAGCTTTCTCAACCAACAAAAACACTTCATTGCTTATGCATCTTGTCAAAAACTGATATTTAACTATTTATATAACTTGTCTGGAAACAGCTGTTTCAACTAAGAAACAGATTTCATTGTTTATGTAACTAATACTAAAACAACTATTCCAACAAACCAGAATATTTCCCTACTAGGGCGTTCGACTCGTATTTCGAGGGTCGCGGGTTCGAATACTAGTGGCACCAATATCCGTATAAGTGTTAAAGAAAATAATAATCAGTAATGTACCACACAAGAATGATATACCCGGATGAACTTAGTTATTAACTTTATTAGAACATTAACTACAAGTGTGAAACTTCAAAGATCCTCAATCACGTTTCTTTCTTAGGCCAGAAGATACGGTGATGAAGTTGACCTTATATATTGTATAAACTGGGTTACAAACAGAAAGAATCCATGGTACTATCTGTATACAGCTTAAGCTGCTACAAAGTAAACAAACAAGAGATATTTCAACTTGTTGAATCTAGGAATTAAACAGCAACAGTTAGCTACGATTTTTTCAAAGATGGATCTTTTCAAAATTTTCGCTTAGGAATCAGCATTGAGTTTGTGTGTGTGTTTTCTTATAGAAAAGCAACATCGTGCTATCTGCTGAGTCCACCCGAGGGTAATCGAATCTCTCACATCCAGACTTACCGCTGTACCAGCGGGGGAGAGCGCTGAGGTACAGCTTCGTATAATAAAAGAAAAGTAAAACAATATCTTTGTTAAATGACAAATGATATTATATATCTGTAATCTACTCAGTCCGAGCTGTAATTAAACATACAACATTGAAGCTGAAATCACCAAATACATTGATTTGTTTTTAAATATAACCTTATGCTTTTAAATCTTGTAAATCTCCAAATCCCCTTCTCCTTTATGGTTTTATTTAGTATTAGGAAATAAATAACCTATTTATATGAGAAAATATGTAAGTTCATTCAAATATGATACTCAAAAAAAGCCAGTAAAAAAACTGGAGTTAAATTACAAGTTCGTTTTTGCAGCAAAAGTAAGAAAAGTAACACTTAAACGTAACACATATTGTTTACAACTCTCAATAACCTTAAGCACATACATGTTATTTGTTAGTGTCAGATAAACGTAAACAAACATACATCACATGAAATTACACCAATCAGTATAGTTATGGAGGCATCCATAACTTATGTTTCATGTGCCGGCACCTGTGCGTCTGTAATTTTGTTTTATTTATTGATCTGTATGTCTTAAGTTTTCGTAACTGTTTTGCTTACGTGACCTGACCAAGGTCAGTCATCCATGGTCTTTTTCTAGGAAACTTTTCTGTGCATCGGTAAGAAGTTTTTTTTCAGATATTTCTTGTTCTATAGTTTATGTACAAATATATCTGACGTCAGAAGAGTCGGTAATAAATTGGACCAAGAAAAAAAAAAAGCAAAAAATGTCGTATGAGTTGAGAACATTCGAGAAATAAGTTTATTTTTCTTTACAATGTAAAATGTGTTAAGATAATAGAATTCAGCCCAAGGCTATGTGCAGCTGTGCGAATCCACAAGCTTGGATATTTTACCTTCAAGTTTGGAATCAGTGTCTTATATCCGTATTGTTGTTGTTGTTTTTTCTGAAATGTAATTGATTTTCGTGTAACACAAAACATTTCACGAGAAATTGATCGTGCACGTTCTTAACTTTAGTATAAACAACTTTTTACATACATTTTTTAAAATTCTATTTCTGGTTCCTGAAGGCAGACCGCTTCGAATAACCCTCAGTTTAAGTTAACTTCGAAAGAAGGTTTTATTCAAATCTACATACTTCAAAAAGTTACACATGATTAATCAAAAATCTTTGTTCGTTACTTTGTTTTATGAACAAAAAATTGAACATCAGTAAAGAGGGAGCAAGTTTCTCTTGATTAACTTACCCTATTTCTAATTTTTAACAAGGTTAACTATTTCATATAGCTTAGATCCTTTTTTTATATTGCATCAATATATGGTTGACTCCTATATTCTAATGTGGTTGAAAACGTAAAAGGTTTTCATCAGATATCACTGCTGTTTGTGATAAGCCGCATCCCTCAACCCTGTTGCTTTACCCGTCTTGTACTTCACAAAACATTAGTTTATACGTCTAAATGTTTTGCACATTAATACTGACAATTTTATCTGTCTGTGAGGCGAACCACAATGATATGTATCTATGTTTAAAATGTTAAATGTTCTTCAAAAAACAGTGAGCTTTGTTTATTGAGAATGTTTATTCATTAAAATTATTTTCTGAGATAAATGAGTTCTATTTTATCCTGAATGATACCTCAACAAATTGCACTGGTTCATTGAAAATGAAATATCAAACGATAAATAATAATAATAATTTGGAATGTTTTTAGGGACTAAGTCCTCACCTGATTATATCGCTTATAGATACCTAGAATTACTAAATTTCTGGATCAACCACAGATGCTAAAGTGATGTATGTTTTGTTGTTTTTTTTTAATTTCGCACAAAGCTATTCGAGGGCTATCTGTGCTAGCCGTCCCTAATTTAGCAGTGTAAGAGTAGAGGGAAGGCAGCTAGTCATCACCACCCACCGCCAACTCTTAGGCTACTCTTTTACCAACGAATAGTGTGATTGACCGTCACATTATAACGCCCCACGGCTGAAAGGGCGAGCATGTCTGGTGCGACGGGGATGCGAACCTACGACCCTCAGATTACGAGTCGCACGCCTTAACGCGCTTGGCCATGCCAGGCGTAAGTGATGTATGAATTTCAGTTATTCACACATAGTGACTGCATAAGGCTCAGAAATTCACAGCTAGTGACTGTCTAAGACTCAAAGATTGACACATGTTGATTGTATAAATCTAAAGGTTTAATCTAGATTGGCTGTTTAAGGCCCACAGATAGATTCACCCAATCTGGATATATAAGGCACACACTGTGGATGTATAAAAGACAGAGGTTCACTAATGATTGATGTATAAGACTCAGAAATTCAAATACAGTGCCTGTATAATGTTCAGAGATTCATCCATGACACATGTACGAGGCTTAAGGCTTCAAACATGACGACTGTAGAAAGCATATATACTGAGTTATGGTGGATATATGAGATATAGATATTCAAATATATTGATCAAAGAGCTTTTCAAAATTCAACCGTGGTGACTTTATAAAGCTCGGTGATTCACAAATACTGTAATAACAGTCTGAGCGATATGCTGCCGCTATAGGCTAATATTTGACCTTCACACAGTATATGTAAATCTCCGAGCTTTATAAAGTGAATGTATAAGGTAAGAGTCATTTTTTGTAGCTGTATAAGGGCCAAACATTCACACATTGTGACTGTATAAGATTAACAGATTCACACACAACGTCTGTATAAGGCTTAGAGATTCTCCAATTATGGCTGTATTAAGCTCAGAGATTCAAATATAATAAGTGTATAACTTTCAAACAAATTCACCCATGACAGGATCAGAGACTAGCCAGTGGTAACCCTATAAGACTCAAAGGTTCGCAAATAGTGACTGCATAAGGCTCTGTGAGTTACTCATAGCAAACGTATAAAGGTCAGAGATTAGGTCATAATGGTCCTATAAGGACCATAGAAACACCAATGACATTCACAACGAGTGACAATATGAGGCCAATTGATTCCGTCAAATGACGGATGTACAAGTCTGACATATTCGCCCGTGCTGGATGTACGAGGCTAACAGGTTTACGGATAATACTTGTAAAAGACTTAGAGATTTTCACATGTTGCCTGTATAAGGATCAGACATACCTATTCAGTACAAGATTTAGAGATTCACAGATGATGGAAGTTCAACTATTAAAGATTCTCCCCTGGTGACCGTGTAAGATGCAGAGGTTCACACACATTATCTGTAGGTGGTTCATATGGTGAGAAATATTATCATTCTTTAGAAACACCGTATACTTGCATCAAGGTTATATTATAAGTGTTGCGCACGAATGAACATCTTCATAAAAGTTCGGATCTGACGTAAATGACATGGTACCTCGTACAGTGGCTTAACTATGCAGAAAGAAGCGAGCAAAGAGCTAGTATATGGTAGTCGTATATTTTATTAACAATCCACGAATAAACCTTGGTAAAACCAATGATCAGTGGAAGAAGGGAAAACAACAGGTGGAGTCTGGAATTAATTTTGGTGAAGAATAACCAATTTCAGCAATAGAAAGAGTCTAGGAAATAAGTTTAGTGAATAATGAATTAGTTAAACAAAAGAAAGAGTCTAGAACTAAATTTGGTAAGAATAACTTAGTTCAACAACAGGTACAGTTTAGGAACTAAGTTTGTTGACGAATAATTTAGTTCAATAACAGGTAGAGTCTCGGAACAATGTATGGTGAAAAATTAATTAGTTCAACAACAGGTAGAGTCTAGGAAATACATTTGGTGAAGAATAACTTAGTTCAACAACAGGTAGAGTCCAGAACTGACTGTGGTAAAAAATAACATAGTTCAACAACAGATAGAGTCTACAACTAAGTTTGGTGAAGAACGAATCAGTTCAACAACAGGGAGAGTCTAAAACTACGTTTGGTGAAGGATTAATTAGTTCAAAAATAAGTAAAATCTTACAATTAAGTTTGGTGAAGAATAAATTAATTCAACAACATGTAAAGTCTAAGAACTAAGTTTGGTGAAGAATGAATTAGTTCAACAACAGGTTAGATCAAGGAATTAAGTTTGGTCAAGAATAACTTAGTTCAACAACAGGTAGAGTCTAATAACTAAGTTTGGTGAAGAATAACTAAGTTCAATAACATGTAGAGTCTAGGAACTATGTTTGATGAAGAATGAATTAGTTCAACAAAAGGTAGAGTTTGAAACTACGTTTGGTAAAGAATGGATTAGTTCAACACCATGTAGAGTCTAGGAACTACGTTTGATGAAGAATAAATTAGTTCAACAACAGGTAGAGTCTAGAAACTAAGTTTGATGAAGAATGAATTAGTTCAACAACAGGTAGACTCTAAGAACTAAGTTTGGTGAAGAATAACTAAGTTCAAAAACATGTAGACTCTAGGAACAAAGTTTGATGAAGAATGAATTAGTTCAACAACAGGTAGAGTCTAGTTACTAAATATCGTGAAAAATGAATTAATTCAACAGCAGATAGAGTCTAGGAACAAAGTATGGTGAAAAATGAATTAGTTCAACAACAGATAAATTCTTACAATTAAGTATGGTGAAGAATGAATTAGTTCAACAACAGGTAGAGTCTAAAACTACGTTTGGTGAAGAATAACTTAGTTCAATAACAGATAGAGTATAGAAATTAAGTTTGATGAAGAATGACGAAGTTCAACAGCAGGTAGAGTCTAGGAACTAAGTATGGCGAAGAATGAATTAGTTCAACAAAAAGTAAAGTCAGGGAACTAAATATAGTGAAAAATGAATTAATTCAACAACAGGTAGAGTCTAGAACTAAGTTAGGTGAAGAATAACTTAGTTCAACAACAGGTGGAGTTTAGGAACTAAGTTTGGTGAAGAATGAATTAGTTCAACAACAGGTAGAGTCTAAAACTACGTTTGGTGAAGAATAACTTACTTCAACAACAGGTAAGGTCTAGGAACTAAGTTTCATGAAGAATGAATTAGTTCAACAACAGGTAGAGTCTAGTAACTAAATATCGTGAAAAATGAATTAGTTCAACAACAGGTAGAGTCTAGGAACAAAGTATGGTGAAAAATGAATTAATTCAACAACAGGTAGAGTCTAGAACTAAGATTGGTGAAGAATAACTTAGTACAACAATAAGTAAAATCTTACAATTAAGTTTAGTGAAGAATAAATTAGTTCAACAATAGATAAAGTCTTACAATTAAGTGTGGTGAAGAATGAATCAGTTCAACAACAGGTAGAGTCTAAAACTACATTTCGTGAAGAATAACTTAGTTCAACAACAGGTAGAGTTTGGGAACTAAGTTCGTTGAAGAATAAATTAGTTCAACAAAAGGTAGAGTCTAGGAACAAAGTATGGTGAAAAATGAATTAGTTCAACAACAGGTAGAGTCTAAAACGAAGTTTGGTGAAGAATAACTTAGTTCAACAACAGGTAGAGTTTGGGAACTAAGTTCGTTGAAGAATAAATTCAACAGCAGGTAGAGTCTAGGAACAAAGTATGGTGAAAAATGAATTAGTTCAACAACAGGTAGAGTCTAGAACTAAGTTTGGTGAAGAATAACTTAGTTCAACAATAAGTAAAATCTTATAATTAAGTATGGTGAAAAATGAATTAGTTCAACAACAGGTAGAGTCCAAAACTATGTTAGGTGAAGAATAACTAAATTCAATAACAGGTAGAGTCTAGAAATAAATTTTGATGAAGAATAACTAGATTCAATAACAGGTAGAGTATAGAAATTAAGTTTGATGAAGAATGACGAAGTTCAACAGCAGGTAGAGTCTAGGAACTAAGTATGGTGAAGAATGAATTAGTTCAACAAAAAGTAAAGTCATGGAACTAAATATTGTGAAAAATAACTAAGTTCAACAACAGGTAATGTCTTGGAACTAAGTATGGAAAAAATAAATTAGTTCGACAACAGGTTGAGTCTAGGAACTAACTATGGTGAAAAATGAATTAGTTCAACAACAGGTAGTGTCTAAAACGAAGTTTGGTGAAGAATAACTTAGTTAAACAACAGGTAGAGTTTGGGAACTAAGTTCGTTGAAGAATAAATTAGTTCAACAAAAGGTAGAGTCTAGGAACAAAGTATGGTGAAAAATGAATTAGTTCAACTACAGGTAGAGTCTAGAACTAAGTTTGGTGAAGAATAACTTAGTTCAACAATAAGTAAAATCTTATAATTAAGTATGGTGAAGAATGAATTAGTTCAACAACAGGTAGAGTCTAAGAACTAAGTTTGGAGAAGAATAACTAAGTTCAATAACATGTAGACTCTAGGAACTAAGTTTGATGAAGAATGATTTAGTTCAACAACAGGTAGAGTCTAAAACTACGTTTCGTGAAGAATGAATTTATTCAACAGCATGTAGAGTCTAGGAACAAAGTATGGTGAAAAATGAATTAGTTCAACAACAGGTAGAGTCTAGAACTAAGTTTGGTGAAGAATAACTTAGTTCAACAATAGTAAAATCGTACAATTAAGTTTAGTGAAGAATGAATTAGTTCAACAATACATAAAGTCTTACAATTAAGTGTGGTGAAGAGTGAATTAGTTCAACAACAGGTAGAGTCTAAAACTACATTTAGTGAAGAATAACTTAGTTAAATAACAGGTAAGATCTAGGACCTAAGTTTGGTGAAGAATGAATTAGTTCAACAATAAGTAAAATCTTAAAATTAAGTTTGGTGTAAAACGAATTAGTTCAACAAGAGATAGAGTTTAAGAACTATGTTTGGTGAAGAATAACTAGATTCAATAACAGGTAGAATATAGAAATTAAGTTTGATGAAGAATGACGAAGTTCAAAAGCAGGTAAAGTCTAGGAACTAAGTATGGTGAAGAATGAATTAGTTCAACAAAAAGTAAAGTCATGGAACTAAATATTGTGAAAAATGAATTAGTTCAACAAAAAGTAAAGTCATGGAACTAAATATTGTGAGAAATAATTAAGTTCAACAACAGGTAAAGTCTTGGAACTAAGTATGGAAAAAATAAATTAGTTCGACAACAGGTTGAGTCTAGGAACTAACTATGGTGAAAAATGAATTAGTTCAACAATAAGTAAAATCTTATATATAAGTATGGTGAAGAATGAATTAGTTCAACAATAAGTAAAATCTTATAATTAAGTATGGTGAAGAATGAATTAGTTCAACAATAAGTAAAATCTTATAATTAAGTTTGGTGAAGAATAACTTAGTTCAACAATAAGTAAAATCTTATAATTAAGTATGGTGAAGAATGAATTAGTTCAACAACAGGTAGAGTCTAAAACTATGTTAGGTGAAGAATAACTAAATTCAATAACAGGTAGAGTCTAGAAATTAATTTTGGTGAAAAATGAAATAGTTCGACAACAGGTTGTGTCTACGAACTTAGTATGGTGAAAAATGAAATAGTTCGACAACAGGTTGTGTCTAGGAACTAAGTATGGTGAAAAATGAATTAGTTCAACAACAGGTAGAGTCAAAAACTATGTTTGGTGAAGAATGAATTAGTTGAACAATAAGTAAAATCTTACAAATAAGTTTGGACAAGAAAGAATTAGTTCAACAACAGGTAGTGTCTAGGAAATACTTTTGGTGAAGAATAACTTAGTTCAACAACAGGTAGAGTCTAGAACTGACTTTGGTCAAAAATAACTTAGTTTAACAACAGGTAGAGTCTAGGAACTAAGTTTGGTCAAAAATAACTTAGTTCAACAACTGGTAGAGTCTAGGAAATACATTTGATGAAGAATAACGTAGTTCAACAACAGGTAGAATCAAGGAACTAAGTTTCGTGAAGAATAACTTAGTTCAACAACAGGTAGAGTCCAGAACTGACTTTGGTAAAGAATAACATAGTTCAACAACAGATAGAGTCTACAACTAAGTTTGGTGAAGAACGAATCAGTTCAACAACAGGGAGAGTTTGAAACTACGTTTGGTGAAGGATTAATTAGTTCAAAAATAAGTAAAATCTTATAATTAAGTTTGGTGAAGAATAAATTAATCCAACAACATGTAGAGTCTAGGAACTAAGTTTGGTGAAGAATAACTAAGTTCAATAACATGTAGAGTCTAGGAACTATGTTTGATGAAGAATGAATTAGTTCAACAACAGGTAAGATCAAGGAATTAAGTTTGGTCAAGAATAACTTAGTTCAACAACAGGTAGAGTCTAATAACTAAGTTTGGTGAAGAATAACTAAGTTCAATAACATGTAGAGTCTAGGAACTATGTTTGATGAAGAATGAATTAGTTCAACAACAGGTAGAGTCTAGGAACTAAATATCGTGAAAATTGAATTAGTTCAACAACAGGAAGAGTCTAAAATTACGTTTGGTGAAGAAAGAATTAGTTCAACAACAGGTAGAATCGAGGAACAAAGTATGGTGAAAAATGAATTAGTTCAACAACAGGTAGAGTCTAAAACTACGTTTGGTGAAGAATAACTTAGTTCAACAACAGGTAAGGTCTAGGACTTAAGTTTGGTAAAGAATGAATTAGATCAACAACAGGTAGAGTCTGAAACTACGTTTGGTGAAGAATGGATTAGTTCAACACCATGTAAAGTCTAGGAACTACGTTTAATGAAGAATAAATTAGCTCAACAACAGGTAGAGTCTAGGAACAAAGTATGGTGAAAAATAACTTAGTTCAACAATAAGTAAAATCTTATAATTAAGTATGGTGAAGAATGAATTGGTTCAACAATAAGTAAAATCTTATAATTAAGTATGGTGAAGAATGAATTAGTTCAACAACAGGTAGAGTCTAAAACTATGTTAGGTGAAGAATAACTAAATTCAATAACAGGTAGAGTCTAGAAATTAATTTTGGTGAAAAATGAAATAGTTCGACAACAGGTTGTGTCTAGGAACTAAGTATGGTGAAAAATGAATTAGTTCAACAACAGGTAGAGTCTAGAACTAAATTTGGTGAAGAATAACTTAGTTCAACAATAAGTAAAATCTTATAATTAAGTATGGTGAAGAATGAATTAGTTCAACAACAGGTAGAGTCTAAAACTATGTTAGGTGAAGAATAACTAAATTCAATTACAGGTAGAGTCTAGAAATTAATTTTGATGAAGAATGACTATGTTCAACAACAGGTAATGTCTAGGAACTAAGTTTGGTGAAGAATGAATTAGTTCAACAACAGGTAGAGTCTAGAACTAAGTTTGGTGATGAATAACTTCGTTCAACAACAGGTAGAGTCGAAGAACTATGTTTGATGAATAATAAATAAGTTCAACAACTGGTAGAGTCTAGGAACTTACTTTAATGAAGAATAACTAAGTTCAACAACATGTAGAGTCAAGGAACTGAGTATTGTGAAAAATGAATTAGTTCAACAACAAGTAGAGTCAAAAACAACGTTTGGTGAAGAATATTTTAGTTCAACAACAGTTAAGGTCTAGGAACTAAGTATGGTGAAGAATGAATTAGTTCAACAACAGGTAAGGTCAAGGAACTAAATTTGGTGAAGAATGAATTAATTCAACAACAGGTAGAGTGTAGAACTAAGTTTGGTGACGAATAATTTAGTTCAACAACAGGTAGAGTCTTATAATTAAGTTTGGTGAAGAATAAATTAATCCAACAACATGTAGAGTCTAGGAACTAAGTTTGGTGAAGAATAACTAAGTTCAATAACATGTAGAGTCTAGGAACTATGTTTGATGAAGAATGAATTAGTTCAACAACAGGTAAGATCAAGGAATTAAGTTTGGTCAAGAATAACTTAGTTCAACAACAGGTAGAGTCTAATAACTAAGTTTGGTGAAGAATAACTAAGTTCAATAACATGTAGAGTCTAGGAACTATGTTTGATGAAGAATGAATTAGTTCAACAACAGGTAGAGTCTAGGAACTAAATATCGTGAAAATTGAATTAGTTCAACAACAGGAAGAGTCTAAAATTACGTTTGGTGAAGAAAGAATTAGTTCAACAACAGGTAGAATCGAGGAACAAAGTATGGTGAAAAATGAATTAGTTCAACAACAGGTAGAGTCTAAAACTACGTTTGGTGAAGAATAACTTAGTTCAACAACAGGTAAGGTCTAGGACTTAAGTTTGGTAAAGAATGAATTAGATCAACAACAGGTAGAGTCTGAAACTACGTTTGGTGAAGAATGGATTAGTTCAACACCATGTAAAGTCTAGGAACTACGTTTAATGAAGAATAAATTAGCTCAACAACAGGTAGAGTCTAGGAACAAAGTATGGTGAAAAATAACTTAGTTCAACAATAAGTAAAATCTTATAATTAAGTATGGTGAAGAATGAATTGGTTCAACAATAAGTAAAATCTTATAATTAAGTATGGTGAAGAATGAATTAGTTCAACAACAGGTAGAGTCTAAAACTATGTTAGGTGAAGAATAACTAAATTCAATAACAGGTAGAGTCTAGAAATTAATTTTGGTGAAAAATGAAATAGTTCGACAACAGGTTGTGTCTAGGAACTAAGTATGGTGAAAAATGAATTAGTTCAACAACAGGTAGAGTCTAGAACTAAATTTGGTGAAGAATAACTTAGTTCAACAATAAGTAAAATCTTATAATTAAGTATGGTGAAGAATGAATTAGTTCAACAACAGGTAGAGTCTAAAACTATGTTAGGTGAAGAATAACTAAATTCAATTACAGGTAGAGTCTAGAAATTAATTTTGATGAAGAATGACTATGTTCAACAACAGGTAATGTCTAGGAACTAAGTTTGGTGAAGAATGAATTAGTTCAACAACAGGTAGAGTCTAGAACTAAGTTTGGTGATGAATAACTTCGTTCAACAACAGGTAGAGTCGAAGAACTATGTTTGATGAATAATAAATAAGTTCAACAACTGGTAGAGTCTAGGAACTTACTTTAATGAAGAATAACTAAGTTCAACAACATGTAGAGTCAAGGAACTGAGTATTGTGAAAAATGAATTAGTTCAACAACAAGTAGAGTCAAAACAACGTTTGGTGAAGAATATTTTAGTTCAACAACAGTTAAGGTCTAGGAACTAAGTATGGTGAAGAATGAATTAGTTCAACAACAGGTAAGGTCAAGGAACTAAATTTGGTGAAGAATGAATTAATTCAACAACAGGTAGAGTGTAGAACTAAGTTTGGTGACGAATAATTTAGTTCAACAACAGGTAGAGTCTTATAATTAAGTTTGGTGAAGAATAAATTAATCCAACAACATGTAGAGTCTAGGAACTAAGTTTGGTGAAGAATAACTAAGTTCAATAACATGTAGAGTCTAGGAACTATGTTTGATGAAGAATGAATTAGTTCAACAACAGGTAAGATCAAGGAATTAAGTTTGGTCAAGAATAACTTAGTTCAACAACAGGTAGAGTCTAATAACTAAGTTTGGTGAAGAATAACTAAGTTCAATAACATGTAGAGTCTAGGAACTATGTTTGATGAAGAATGAATTAGTTCAACAACAGGTAGAGTCTAGGAACTAAATATCGTGAAAATTGAATTAGTTCAACAACAGGAAGAGTCTAAAATTACGTTTGGTGAAGAAAGAATTAGTTCAACAACAGGTAGAATCGAGGAACAAAGTATGGTGAAAAATGAATTAGTTCAACAACAGGTAGAGTCTAAAACTACGTTTGGTGAAGAATAACTTAGTTCAACAACAGGTAAGGTCTAGGACTTAAGTTTGGTAAAGAATGAATTAGATCAACAACAGGTAGAGTCTGAAACTACGTTTGGTGAAGAATGGATTAGTTCAACACCATGTAAAGTCTAGGAACTACGTTTAATGAAGAATAAATTAGCTCAACAACAGGTAGAGTCTAGGAACAAAGTATGGTGAAAAATAACTTAGTTCAACAATAAGTAAAATCTTATAATTAAGTATGGTGAAGAATGAATTGGTTCAACAATAAGTAAAATCTTATAATTAAGTATGGTGAAGAATGAATTAGTTCAACAACAGGTAGAGTCTAAAACTATGTTAGGTGAAGAATAACTAAATTCAATAACAGGTAGAGTCTAGAAATTAATTTTGGTGAAAAATGAAATAGTTCGACAACAGGTTGTGTCTAGGAACTAAGTATGGTGAAAAATGAATTAGTTCAACAACAGGTAGAGTCTAGAACTAAATTTGGTGAAGAATAACTTAGTTCAACAATAAGTAAAATCTTATAATTAAGT
The DNA here is from genome assembly GCF_004210375.1 of Tachypleus tridentatus. NCBI lineage: Eukaryota > Metazoa > Arthropoda > Merostomata > Xiphosura > Limulidae > Tachypleus > Tachypleus tridentatus. Next base: position 134,613,451 of record NC_134826.1, read on the forward strand.
ATGGTGAAGAATGAATTAGTTCAACAACAGGTAGAGTCTAAAACTATGTTAGGTGAAGAATAACTAAATTCAATTACAGGTAGAGTCTAGAAATTAATTTTGATGAAGAATGACTATGTTCAACAACAGGTAATGTCTAGGAACTAAGTTTGGTGAAGAATGAATTAGTTCAACAACAGGTAGAGTCTAGAACTAAGTTTGGTGATGAATAACTTCGTTCAACAACAGGTAGAGTCGAAGAACTATGTTTGATGAATAATAAATAAGTTCAACAACTGGTAGAGTCTAGGAACTTACTTTAATGAAGAATAACTAAGTTCAACAACATGTAGAGTCAAGGAACTGAGTATTGTGAAAAATGAATTAGTTCAACAACAAGTAGAGTCAAAAACAACGTTTGGTGAAGAATATTTTAGTTCAACAACAGTTAAGGTCTAGGAACTAAGTATGGTGAAGAATGAATTAGTTCAACAACAGGTAAGGTCAAGGAACTAAATTTGGTGAAGAATGAATTAATTCAACAACAGGTAGAGTGTAGAACTAAGTTTGGTGACGAATAATTTAGTTCAACAACAGGTAGAGTCTAAGAACTAAGTTTGGTGAAGAATAAATTAATCCAACAACATGTAGAGTCTAGGAACTAAGTTTGGTGAAGAATAACTAAGTTCAATAACATGTAGAGTCTAGGAACTATGTTTGATGAAGAATGAATTAGTTCAACAACAGGTAAGATCAAGGAATTAAGTTTGGTCAAGAATAACTTAGTTCAACAACAGGTAGAGTCTAATAACTAAGTTTGGTGAAGAATAACTAAGTTCAATAACATGTAGAGTCTAGGAACTATGTTTGATGAAGAATGAATTAGTTCAACAACAGGTAGAGTCTAGGAACTAAATATCGTGAAAATTGAATTAGTTCAACAACAGGAAGAGTCTAAAATTACGTTTGGTGAAGAAAGAATTAGTTCAACAACAGGTAGAATCGAGGAACAAAGTATGGTGAAAAATGAATTAGTTCAACAACAGGTAGAGTCTAAAACTACGTTTGGTGAAGAATAACTTAGTTCAACAACAGGTAAGGTCTAGGACTTAAGTTTGGTAAAGAATGAATTAGATCAACAACAGGTAGAGTCTGAAACTACGTTTGGTGAAGAATGGATTAGTTCAACACCATGTAAAGTCTAGGAACTACGTTTAATGAAGAATAAATTAGCTCAACAACAGGTAGAGTCTAGGAACAAAGTATGGTGAAAAATAACTTAGTTCAACAATAAGTAAAATCTTATAATTAAGTATGGTGAAGAATGAATTGGTTCAACAATAAGTAAAATCTTATAATTAAGTATGGTGAAGAATGAATTAGTTCAACAACAGGTAGAGTCTAAAACTATGTTAGGTGAAGAATAACTAAATTCAATAACAGGTAGAGTCTAGAAATTAATTTTGGTGAAAAATGAAATAGTTCGACAACAGGTTGTGTCTAGGAACTAAGTATGGTGAAAAATGAATTAGTTCAACAACAGGTAGAGTCTAGAACTAAATTTGGTGAAGAATAACTTAGTTCAACAATAAGTAAAATCTTATAATTAAGTATGGTGAAGAATGAATTAGTTCAACAACAGGTAGAGTCTAAAACTATGTTAGGTGAAGAATAACTAAATTCAATACAGGTAGAGTCTAGAAATTAATTTTGATGAAGAATGACTATGTTCAACAACAGGTAATGTCTAGGAACTAAGTTTGGTGAAGAATGAATTAGTTCAACAACAGGTAGAGTCTAGAACTAAGTTTGGTGATGAATAACTTCGTTCAACAACAGGTAGAGTCGAAGAACTATGTTTGATGAATAATAAATAAGTTCAACAACTGGTAGAGTCTAGGAACTAACTTTAATGAAGAATAACTAAGTTCAACAACATGTAGAGTCAAGGAACTGAGTATTGTGAAAAATGAATTAGTTCAACAACAAGTAGAGTCAAAAACAACGTTTGGTGAAGAATATTTTAGTTCAACAACAGTTAAGGTCTAGGAACTAAGTATGGTGAAGAATGAATTAGTTCAACAACAGGTAAGGTCAAGGAACTAAATTTGGTGAAGAATGAATTAATTCAACAACAGGTAGAGTGTAGAACTAAGTTTGGTGACGAATAATTTAGTTCAACAACAGGTAGAGTCTAAGAACTAAGTTTGGTGAAGAATAAATTAATCCAACAACATGTAGAGTCTAGAAACTAAGTTTGATGAAGAATGAATTAGTTCAACAACAGGTAGAGTCTAGGAACTAAATATCGTGAAAAATGAGTTAGTTCAACAACAGGTAGAGTCTAAAACTACGTTTGGTGAAGAATAACTTCGTTCAACAACAGGTAGAGTCAAAAACAACGTTTGGTGAAGAATGAATTAGTTCAACAACAGGTAGAGTGTAGAACTAAGTTTGGTGACGAATAATTTAGTTCAACAACAGGTAGAGTCTAAGAACTAAGTTTGGTGAAGAATAACTAAGTTCAATAACATGTAGAGTCTAGGAACTAAATATCGTATAAAATGAATTAGTTCAACAACAGGTAGAGTCTAAAACTACGTTTGGTGAACAATGAATTAGTTCAACAACAGATAGAGTCTAGGAAAAAGTATGGTGAAAAATGAATTAGTTAAACAAGAGGTAGAGTCTAAAACTACGATTGGTGAAGAATAACTTAGTTCAACAACAGGTAGAGTCTTGGAACTAAGTTTGGTGAAGAATGAATTCGTTCAACAACAGGTAGAGTCTAGGAACTAAGGATGGTGAAGAATGAATTAGTTCAACAATAAGTAAAATCTTGCAATTAAGTTTGGTGAAGAATGAATTAGTTCAACAATAGGTAAAGTCTTACAATTAAGTTTGGTGAAGAATGAATTAGTTCAACAACAGGTAAAGCTTTAGAACTAAGTTTGAGGAGGAATAACTTAGTTCCACAATTGGTAGAGCCTTAGAACTAAGTTTAATGAAGAATGAATCAGTTTTTAGATCAAAAACAGTAACACTCTCATCCGTAACGTGCTAACAAATTACATGTCCTGTGTCACTAATCTCATGGCATTTCTCGTGTAATTAGATCATTAATATCAATTAGAAATAAACTTTGTAGCTTTAAAAAAATGTTATATTGTTTTTAGTTTATTCCATAGAGAATATATTATTAAAACTTTTAAGTATAAGAAGACAAATAATATACCTTTTATACAAATATCTATCATCAGTAAATAATATATCATGGTATTATATCGGAACTAAATGCGAATTATACTTATGGTTATAACGTGTTATGACACTTCAAGGAAATTCTTTGACTCTGAAGTATTTTCGAATCAATGGTTGCAGACTGAACAAGGTGGGAAAAATAACAATATTTCAACAATCATGTTGCACTATATGCATACAGTTTCAAATGTATTATTCCTGACAATTGACGAGCCAGAGCCATCATCATGGATTGGTAAACGGCTAGAGAGGATAACGTGAATGATAGCAGAGATAAGTAGGCCAAAATACCCACAACTGTAGTAGTAACTAAAACAGTGTAGAGATTACAGTTACGCTATATAACTATGTCAACAAAATTCAATAAATGGGTGAGAAAAGGATCTTAACTTGTGTTAAAAGACAGTGAACTGCAAGAGAGAGAGAAAAGCAGTAATGGAAGAGACAAACTGAGATAGAAGGAAATGAAGGAAAGAGGAGAGAATGAAATAGAAATAATAAGAGCGAAAAGAGATAAAGAAGAGAAAGAATAATAATAAGAGTACAAACAGATATTGAAAAGCTCTAACAACACAATAAACCATGATTGATCGGTGCACGACTAATGGTGACCTCAAGTTAGCAAACAGATAAACAATACCAATAGTAATGGTGACATATGGCAAGATCAAGACCTGCCAACAAATCATAATATGCCAAGATGTTAAGGCTGTGTTTGAGACAAGAAAGTAAAGGTTCTACGAGACAGTGGGTGCGGCAGAGCAATAGTAACAACTAGTCTGGTATTCGAGAGTCACATGACAGGCAAGGCATGCCTGTGTGTGTGAATTGATGAGACAGTGAGAAAGTTTCCCAGAGCAAAAATAAATGTGGACACTCTATACCTTTAGGAAATGTGTATCAAGGAACCAGTAAATGATTTGGTGACAGGAAACATACCAGGTAATACGATGAAGTAACTAAACTGAAAGTAGATTATTTGAAAATACGAGGCCTGTTAAAAAAAAAATACGTGGACTGTTTGAATTGCGCGGCTCCAGTTGGTTCCAGGGAAATCCGCTTGGTGTCGCTAGGTTTGCACAGATCAGCTGATTACGACGCTATTTCCCGATTGCAGATATCTTCATTTGTGTATTAGCTACGCGGTTTTAAGTGAAGTGCGATTTTTTCGTTTGGCGGATTTCAGAATGAATGACCTGAAGGAGCAACGACTTGCTGTGAAATTTTGTGTTAAACTTGGAAAATCTGCGACTGAAACTTTTGCTATGCTTAACACGGATTACGGTGATGTTGCTATGAAGCGTACGGCATGTTTCAAGTGGCATGAACATTTTAAGTATGGTCGACAGTCCATTGAAGATGATGAGCGTCCTGGACGTCCTTCCACGTCAACTGACGACCCACACGTCGACAAAATCAACACCCTGGTGCGGGCAAATCGACGTCTGACTGTCAGGGAGCTTGCTGAAGAGTGTGGGATATCAATTGGATCTTGCTACGAGATTTTGACCGAAAAATTGAAGATGCACCGCGTTGCTGCGAAATTTGTGCCTCAGAACTCGTGAGTTTTTGGCCAAACACTCGATCACTGTTCTTTCCCACCTCCCCCCCCTACTCACCTGACCTTGCTCCTTGCGATTTGTTTCTTGTTCACCAAACTCAAAAGACCCTTGAAAGGAAGAAGATTTGAGACGATTCCCGAGATTAAGGCAAATGCGACGAAGGAGCTGGAGGACATTACAAAAGAAGCGTACCAGGACTGTTTCAACAAGTGGAAACACCGTTGGGATAAGTGTGTGCGTTGGGGAGGAGAGTACTTTGAAGGGGTCCCAGACCTGTAACTTCTAAATAAAGTACATTTTATTTTATGACGTCAGTCCGCGTATTTTTTGAACAGCCCTCGTAGACCTATGTGCAAAAAGTAGGCCTAGATACGAAAAAGGAGCAGATTTTCTTAGTGCAGGATACAACCATAGTAACTCAACTAAACGTAAGTGAAGTATTCTCGAATAGTTTGGCGACAGTAATAGAGAAAAATAGTTGTCTTATCAACTGAAATTCTAAAGAAATCAAATAGGCCGAAGTGAACTTTTGGCAATAAAAAGAGGTTATTTTTGTTGTTTTGAATTAAGTACGAGGCTACACAATGAGCTATCTGTGGTCTACCTACCACGGGTATCGAAACCCGGTTTTTAGCGTTGTAAGTCCGCAGACATACCGCTGAGCCACTGGGGAGCAAAAAGAAAAAAACAATTAGTTTTTATGATATACTTATGATGATCTATAGTTTAAAATTTTCGTTGTACATAGGTTTATGGCCTAGCGCGTTAAGGCGTGCGCTTCGTAATCTGAGGGTCGCGGGTTCGCGCCCGAGTCGCGCCAAACATGCTCGCCCTCCCAGCCGTGGGGGTGTATAATGTGACGGTCAATCCCACTATTCGTTAGTAGAAAGAGTAGCCCAAGAGTTGGCGGTGGGTGGTGATGACTAGCTGCCTTCCCTCTAGTCTTACACTGCTAAATTAGGGACGGCTAGCACAGATAGCCCTCGAGTAGCTTTGTGCGAAATTCCAAAAAAAAACAAAAAAACATAGGTTTAACTAGTTCCGAACGTACACATTATTTTGAAAACAAGTGGAGTGTGTGTTGTTCCTTTATTTTCCGAATTTACCGCCAATAAATCATAAACACCTGCTGTAGAAGAATTATTAGCCAACTATGCATCTTAGCTTGCTATGCATAATATAAAAAAGTAAGATTCCTGAAAGGCACCTTCTCGTGGTGTTAGTTTTGTAAGTTGGTATGAGGAAACCGTTTTAAACACTGGGTCCTGGTATTCCGAGAAGAGCCAGGAACACAATATACAACTTCAAATATGAACCTGAAAAACCCATTAATCCTGGGTGACATTACCTCCTTCTCCCTTTACAGGGGCTACTTTAATAATAATAATACCTCTCTGGCCACTCTGAGTCTGACTACATAGCTTTAAGCCTGTAGGCAGACAAACAAATTCATACTCAATGTGAATTTTACAGAATGAAAAAAATGGTGCACTTTCATGGTGTTCACGTTTTCTAGAAAAAACAAAAATAATATTATTCGACATTAAACGGGTATCAACATTATTTCACACTAAGTAGGTACTAAAATAAGTATTTTTGTCATCAAAATTATCAAGCTATCTTTAGAATTTTTGTAAACTACCATGCAAGTCTTTTCACATGTTATTCGACTACAAAGGTGTACTTTACGCAAGAACATTAGAATAGAACTAATAGATTTATGCATCGAGTTGTCAGAAATACAGCAGCTAGTTTTGAATTTACTTTATTTTTAAATAAAAGACAAACAATAGAAATTATTTTTTTTTTAAATAGGTATTTCCAATCAAACATTTTAATTCTACAATATTATTTTTGTTTATTTCGAAATTGAGCACCTCTTTAAATTTCTTTTTATTATTTAAAACACCCCTGGACGAAATGCGCATGCGCCAAAGAAAAATGTAGAAATGTTTCAACTACAGTGAGACCCCTATAAAGCAGCCACCTTCGGAACTGACACAAACAGGCCTGATTGGAAGGGTTCCACTGTACATAATTAGGGATTATGTAAACAAAAAAAGGGACTCTGATTGAATGACCGCTTTCAAGGGGTGACCGAATCTGAGGGGTGGCCGCTTAAAGGGATTCCACTGTAACTTGAAATAATTTTTTGTGAACAATGTTTGAAGAAAACATAAAATGCGCTATTAATTGCAGCGGGTAAACATAAAATCATTATTATTAGAAGTTTTATAAATTCATACTAATAATAAATATATTTTTTATCCCAAATTGACTCGCAGTTCCATACAATTCTAGAAAAAAAAACATCTTATTTTTAAAAACGTTTGTAAATCAAAACTACATTATTTAAGATTTCAAATCCCAGTTTTGTTACTTTTGGTCCCTATACACTGGGTCCGGCATGGCCAGATGGTTAAGGTACTCGACTCGTCATCTGAGAGTCACGTCATCGAATTACCGTTACATGCTCGCCCTTTCAGCCGTGGGGGCATTATAATATGACTCTCAATCCCACTATTCGTTGGTAAGAGTAGAACAAGAGTTGGCGGTGGGTGGTGATGGTTAGCTGCCTTCCCTCTAGTCTTACACTGCAAAATTAACGACGTCTAGCGCTGAAAACCCTCGTGTATAACCCTGAATACGTTTGGCAGAAAATATTTAATTGTATCAAAATATATTACTAAAAGAGACTTACATTTACAACTTTAATGGTTTGTGTTTGTTAAAATGGATTCAAAAGCATAAAAACTGAACTTCTTCCCAAAACCCCTCAAATTAAAAGCACAATGAGTCAACTAAAAATAAAGTATTACAGAAACTTTGACAGCACAATCTAAGTATCTTTTCCCTCTTCTTCACAGCCATTTACACTCTCATCTTCATCATCAACTGCACTAAAGTTATCATATCGTTTATTTTTACTTTTTCTACACTCAAAACAGTTTAATACATCAGAACTCTTCATACTGTTTACTGCATAACTTCAACAAAGTAAAATGCATGACCTCTAAAGGAGCTATGCGAAAGAGTAAGGTGCTGCAATCTTACTGGTCCAACCGATCATCAGTTGGACGCCATCTGGTTTTTATCAAAGTAAATCATTTAAATTGATATATCTTTGTGTTTAAAAGAGACCAATGATCCACATCAAGCATTTATTGTGGGAGGTAAAATATAATAAACCGATTTATATGTTTTTATTTATACATTGTTCTATATATATATATATCATAATTGGAAAAAAAAAACGCAATTTAGCAAACTTCTTGAGAAACAACACCGGATACTTGTTCTAATCTTCCATCCATTAACCGGGAGAAACGTAATGTTTGGTATAGGGACGAGACACGATCTCCAGATGAAAGCTTGAAAATTAGTTCGTAGTAGATAGTGCAGAAAGTAGCCACTAGAGGGCAGTTGATGGCAGTAGATTTCTTTTCACATAAAACATATATCGCAAATCCTGTCACATTCTTTACAAATTCTTCATTCGTACAGTCTACGTAAGAAATTTTCCAGGGCTGTTTGAATGTCATCCAAAACTTCAAGACTTAATCCAAGCTGTTTGAATGTTATTTCAAATATTTCACTAGCTTTCGCGATGTTGAGCGTAGAAAACTACCCTTTGCCTGCAAATGCACGAACTGTATCACATCAGTGAATACCCGAAGTTCTAACAATCGACATACCCTCTGACAGATCGTATTTCTCTTGCGGATGTCAGTATTTGCCATGACTCGAGGGTTTCTTTGTCTTTTTAATCTTCGCGTAAAGCAGTAAGAGGACCATCTGCGCTAGTCATCCCTAATTCATCAGTGAAAGACTAGGGGAAAGGCAGCTAGTCATCATCACCAACCGCCAACTCTTGGGCTACGCTTTTACTAACGAATAGTTGGATTGATTGACACATTATAAAACCCCCACGACTGACAGGACGAGCACGTTTGGTGATACAGGGATTTAAGACCCTGACCCTCAGATTGCGAGTCGAGCGCCCTAACCACCTGACTTCGATGTTTCAAGTTGTTACAAACTTCCAATTCTCAGTCCTGCAGTGTATAATGCAAGCTGGTGTTTGTGATCCATCAGCATTACATATTCTTTATCATCAGGTTTTCACATTGTTATTTTATATTCTACATAACTACGGCCAGAAAACGGATAGTTATAGAATATGTTAAAAAGTGGACTTAAATTTTTCGTAGCTTCTACGACAAGTTTCAACACAAAACAATTGAACAGTGAGTACATTTTTATGCCTATTTCTACAGATGAATCTTGTGACCTGTACTAATAATAAAGTTCAAATATGGTAGAAAAATGAAAACAGAAATGATGTATACGTTCTTCTTCTGTTCCTAGAGCATCTGATGTGGTCTGTAATTTATACATCAGAGTACAATGGAGCGCCGTTAAGCCGTGGTATTTGGGGGGTCAACCTGCTTAACCGCGTCTTAAGTGGTCCGTGGCTTAAACCTTTGTGACTGAAAAGCCGAAGTCGCCAACAGCTCCGCCGAGGAGCCTCATCCGGGCCATTGCGTGATTATTATAATATTAATGTATATACTATTCAGATACAATTGATAAGTGCCGTTTTAACGCAAACGATCAATGCATTGCGATAGTTCGCTTTTCCCTGTAAAATTTCGTCTTCCCGTGTTACATGCGGGCCGCCATGTCAATATGATATGCTCACTATTAATTCAGAAACTGAAGTGATTTCTATTGGGTTTGTGACCAGTATTTATACAATTCCATAAAAATATCGGATTATCAAATTAAAAATAATACTTCAATTATTGATCCCTTTTTTTACGGATTTACCGCGGATTAACTTTAATGTATGGAGAGGTGTGATTCGGTAACAATGGCGGCCTCCATAAAGCTGACATAGAGAGCGGATAAGGTAGATTAACGGTCGATTTCTATTGTAATATGTTTTATTTATTTCCCAAATTAAAGCAAATCCTTTTTAAATATCCCCTTGAAGTAAAAAAGACACGGAGAGTGTTAGAAACTTTAAAAAGCCAGGTAATAGATTTAATACATCAAAAATTTTGGGACAAGACTTGCTACAGCGGCTTAAGCGATTTCGCGGTTTACTGGTACGTGGCTTAATGGCGCTCCACTGTAGTTCTAAAGACCATCCAACTAAGTCTGTAATTTATACATTAGACTAGTTTTAAGGACCATCCAACTAAATCTGTAATTTATACATTAGACTAGTTCTAAGGACCATCCAACTCAATCCGTAATTTATGGATCAGAGTAGTTCTAAGGACCATCCAACTAAATCTGTAATTTATGGATCAGAGTAGTTCTAAAAACCATCCAACTTAATCTGTAATTTATGGATCAGAGTAATTCTAAAAACCATCCAACTTAATCTGTAATTTATGGATCAGAGTAGTTCTAAAAACCATCCAACTTAATCTGTAACTTATGGATCAGAGTAATTCTAACATTTTTCACGATAAAAGTATCAACTTTGTTTCATTCTAAACATAAACTTACATGGTAAACATGGTTTTCCTTGTTTTTTTAAGTTCCAAGATCGTTCATTTTTCCTCATTTCAATTCAATAACCTTCTGCTGCCGACTATATGATTAGTAATTTTGCAGAATATCTAAGAGATTTATAAGAGGCCTTTCACGAGCCAGTAGGAGACGTTATTAACTTAAATAATAAACCGATCCAATCCGTGTTTTTTTTTAAATCTGAAAAATGTTTTGGGGCATTTTTAACTTTATTACTTTTGTTTTCCCACTCGGTATTCTCATCAAGTTTGAGAGAAGATAAAGTCATATTAGTTTTGTCATATGTCTCTTTTAGCTTCTGTTATAAATTAAGTTTATTTTATTATAACCTAATTAGACTATTAATATTTTATTACTGATTGCACTATTTCATTATTCATTTAATTCGCTATTTTTCTACCTTCAAAAACACTTTTTGTATCTTGGCCATAGATAAACAATAGCACTTGTCACAGTAATTTATCTCAGGTGTTAACCTATTCTAAAGTTATTCTGTCAGGCCCGTTTAATGTAATTTACTTCATAAGTAAGAGTTGTTAGAGAGAACTATAAAAAGTTTTATTTATAATGGATGACATCGCGCCTTACAAGTACGGGGTTTGTTTGTTTGTTTTGAATTTTGCGCAAAGCTACACGGGGTCTATCTGCTCTAGCCGTCCCTAATATAGCAGTGTAAGACTAGAGGGAAGTCAGCTGGTCATCATCACCCACCGCCAACTCATGAGCTACTCTTTTATCAACGAATAGTCAGATTGACCATCACATTATAACCCCCACACGGCTGAAAGAGCGAGCATGTTTGGTATGACAGAGATTCGAACCTAAGGCCCTCGGGATTACGAGTCGCGTATCTTAACCACCTGGCCATGCCGGACCTAATTAGAGTGGACAATCAACATGTATAGCTTTTCTATATATTGCTATTTTGTAACTTATATTTTATTATTCCTGATGTAACATATCATTAGCAGTATTTGCTTAAATGTTTGTTGACTTGATAACAATATCTTATGTATTTATTATCTACGGTATTATGTTGTCTTGGAAATAAACTGGCAAGTATTTCTTATAATAATAGTATGCTGACTTGGCAACACTATAATATGGTCGATGCCATTATTCGCTGAAAAAAAGAATAGCCCAAGAACTGATGGCGAGTAGCGATGACTAGCTGCCTTCCCTTTATAGTCTTTCAATGCTAAATTAGGGACGACTAACACAGACAATTCTCGTTTAGCTTTGCGCGATATTCAAAACAAATTGCTATGAAATAAGTTTCATTCAAGGACCTAAAGAATAAACAAAAATTAATTTGGGTTAATTTTAGGCATAGAGATGTTAAAATTCAAAACTATCGCAGATACCAAAGGACCGAGACAGCTTGTTAATAACTACTTTTTTTTTTTTCTAGATTTTCAACAAGACTATTTTTATATAACTCAGAGTGCACAAGCAAAATTCTAATTCAAAAAATAAGTATTGAACTAAGCCTACCGTGGAAGAAAAACAGAAAATTCAACGTTAATTCGTTTTGCTCCGTATTCTGACCATTGTTTCTTTGTTCATATTGTTTTGTTTTCTGCGAGCACATTAAAATTACCACTACCTTCCTTTGCTTGTTTTTAAGCGCGATGCTACACAATCTGCTACACGTTCTGTGCCAACTACAGGTATCAAACCCTGATATTCAGTTTTATAAGTTATAGTGTACAACTAAGTCATCTTGTGTTACTCGACTTTGTTAAAAATATAGAGTGTTCCAAAATTACTACGTAAAACCTTAGTGACTCAGCAGTAAGCTAACAACGCTAAATATCTTGTTTCGATATCCGTGGTGGGCAGAAAAAAATAACTTATTGTAATTGTGTAGCTTAGCAACATATAAAGGCATTGGCATGGCCAAATGGTTAAGGCACTCGACTCGTAATCGCGGGTTCGAATTCCCGTCACACCAAATATGCTCGCTCTTTCAGCTGTGAGGGCGTTATAATACGACGGTCAATCCTATTATTCGTTGGTAAAAGAGTAGCCCAAGAGTTGACGGTGGATGGTGATGACTAGCTGCCTCCCATCTAGATTTACACTGCTAAATTTGGGAAGGCTGGCGCAGATAGCTCTCGTGTCGCTTTACGCGAAATTAAAAAAAACAAACAAACAAATAAAACTACAATTTCCGAAAATTTCTTCTTACGTGAGTTCACATGCACGGAGTACGACCAGAGATATATTAAATCACTAGAGGGATCTGCAATCGGCTGAGATAACACTGTGACGCTAAATTTGCAACACCAGACGATTCTAGCAAAGGTCCATTTCTTCTTGTTAAGGAAATTTGTCGCCATCTTGTGTGAGGTAATAAAATTATTTCAGGTTTTATTTTATTTATTTTTCTCTGTTTTAGACAATGTTGCACACAACTTAAATAATAACGTATTTCGAAAGGCGTAGGTTAATATTATTTTCTTTAATATTAATAACGAAAACACTCAAGCCCATACACTGTATCCAAATGAAATGTTAGTTAACTTTTAATATATTAAAAACAAGGAAAAAAAATAGAAGAAGATGAGATGAAGACACATAAAACAAAACTCTTTTGCTCAAGCTAATATTCATTAATAAAAGTATTTTCGTGAGGGAGACATCTGACGGCGAGAATAAAATTTAAATGTAATTTTTCAAGTAAATTTTCGAAACAAGATATCATATATACATACATATATCATAATTCGTTGAATGTTTAAGTACTCAAACAAACATTGAGAAAGATTACAGTGAACAGTTAACAGACCTACATGTGCAGACATCTGTTTTATAATTAATCAATCAATTACCTCTCTCCTAATTAACGAATCAGTCAACTGTCTTATTTTGAAATTAATACGTTAGCCATCTTTCTTATAATCAATCAGTAAGTAATATCTCTTACGATTAGCCAATCGACCATCGCTCTCACAGTTAACCAATCAGGCATCTCTTATAATTTATTAATAAACATTAACCCTCAACTATAAATAGTGCTTTGTCTTGTGGTAAGGATTGAGCAAACACTCTATACTGACAAGTAAAGAACATCAAACTGTTCTCATTTAGAACCATGGGTTCCATAAAGCAGAAAACAAATGTAAAGATGTCTTCTGTAAGAGAAAACAAACAAGGGTAAACGTCTTGTATAACAGACAACAAAGTTAAAAGTATCTCGTGTAAAAGAAAGGAAACACGGATAAAGATGTCCTATAAAAGTCAGAAAACAAAGGAACAGGTGTCTTTTGTAAGACAAACAACAAAGATAAAGGTGTCTCGTATAAAGAAGTAAAACAACAATAAAGGTAGCTTGATTGATTGATTGTTTAGAATTAAGCCTAAAGCTACACGATGGACTGTCTGTGCTCTGTCCACCAAGGATATTGAAACGAATGTAAGCCTGCAGACATACCGCTGTGCTACTGGGGGTTGGGCAAAAACATTGGTAAAGGTGTCTTGTTTGGAATGGTAAACCTGAATAAAGGTAACTTAAACACATAAAACAAAGGGAGAGTTGTCTTGCAATAAGGCAGAAAACAGATGTAAAGATGTCTTGATTGGAATAGTAAACTTGAATAAAGGTAACTTAAACACATAAAACAATGGGAGAGTTGTCTTGCAATAAGGCAGAAAACAGGGGTAAAGATGTCTTATTTTTAACGTAAACAAAGATAGATTTGTATTGTGTAAAGACATTTTTATCTTAAAGAAATATCCCTTGATTAGAAAGAACTGCAACAAGATAAAACTACGTTACTAAGTTCTACTATCTGATTACACGAATGAATTGTTCGTACATATGAAACTTGTGATTGCTAAACAAATGTACAACACCTATATTTACACTAATCTAATTACACGTGGTTTACAATAGCGCTCCATTCCCGCCAAAACTCTAACTACTCACGGTAACCATGGCAAAATAATAGAACTTTAAAGGGAGCATGATGAAGGTCACATTGATAGGGGAAGCATAATATTGTTGAGCACTAACTCGATTATTGTAGGAAAACGTCACGAACAAAACGTGTTTTTCGTTCTCATCTAAAATGAAGTAAATAGAATACTTTATTTAACGTTATGGTTCAGAACCAGAACTTTATTGTTCTTATTTATCTATTGTAATTTCGAACTTGATTCTTTCTGCTAGTGCAGCAAGATCAGACTCATGGCTGCCATTTTCCTGTGAGGGACGTCTTGGGGGTCGATGGTTACCAAATCCCTCGTCGCTAGTAATGGGACTGGTTGGTATCATATTTTGGTACCAATCTCTGTTTGCTTCTATATTATCCAGAATCTCTCGTGCATCAGGATAAACTAGATCAGCCCAAGTTTCCCACAGTGGATGCACGATGTAGTCAATGAAACCAACCTACGAAATAAAACATATTTTAATTACAAAGAAATAACAAACGACATACCTTGAAAAGTAGCAAAAATACAAATAACGAAACTATAAAAATACAAAGAAAAAGGTTTGATTTTAACACAATGTTAATCATCCGTCATTCTGATATATCTATCGAGTTCTAATTGAATAAATTTATCATAACAATTTCAGATATTCTTACTTAAGTTTTACCATCTTCACACTTATAATTAAAAACCATATAGTAGTGGAAACAGAATCAATGTGTAACAACAAAACCAATATCGAGATGTGGCAATGAAAGCTGCTAACTAAGCCCACATGGTGGCGTGACAAGAAAACCACCAAGTAGCAAAGTCTATATCGAGGTTAGCGTTTGTTTGTTTGGGAATTTCGCACAAAGCTACTCGAGGGCTATCTGTGCTAGCCGTCCCTAATTTAGCAGTGTAAGACTAGAGGGAAGGCAGCTAGTCATCACCACCCACCGCCAACTCTTGGGCTACTCTATTACCAACGAATAGTGGGATTGACCGTCACATTATACACCTCCACGGCTGGAAGGGCGAGCATGTTTAGCGCGACGCGGGCGCGAACCCGCGACCCTCGGATTACGAGTCGCACGCCTTACGCGCTTGGCCATGCCAGGCCTCGAGGTTAGCGACTAAGCCACCAAGTAACAAAGCTCACATATAGATGTGGCAACGAAACTGCCAATTAACAACACCCACATTATCACTAACTACACTAGCTCCCTTTCATCACACGGATGTATAGTATTATAGAGGCTGTTGGAGATTTAGGACTTTGTAAGGTACGTTTTAAATGAATCTACTAAGAAACATTTCGACCGCTACATACCTGCGACTTCTCGACAGTGGCGTTGTATCTATCACACATTGGGCTGATATCCAGATTTTGTTCTCTCTCCTTGTCTCCTTGCTGGAAAAATTCTTCCATTAACAGGTCAACCCATTTTTTGTACGTTTCTAGTGGCTTAGCTGGGGCACTCAAGTCAGCGCAGTGAATCATGTTCTGAAGAACCTGGACAAAAGAAAACAAAATCTGAAATAAGCTCTGAAAGACTGAGAAAAGTCAAAACATGCTGTAAATGTCAATTGAAAGATGGAGGAAAGTCGAAACATGCTGTAAATGTGAATTGAAAGACGGAGGAAAGTCGAAACATGCTATAAATGTGAATTGAAAGATGGAGGAAAGACGAAACATGCTGTAAATGTGAATTGAAGGATGGAGGAAAGTCGAAACATGTTGTAAATGTCAATTGAAAGATGGAGGAAAGACGAAACATGCTGTAAATGTGAATTGAAAGACGGAGGAAAGTCGAAACATGCTGTAAATGTCAATTGAAAGACGGAGGAAAGTCGAAACATGCTGTAAATGTCAATTGAAAGATGGAGGAAAGTCGAAACATGCTGTAAATGTGAATTGAAAGACGGAGGAAAGTCGAAACATGCTATAAATGTGAATTGAAAGATGGAGAAAAGACGAAACATGCTGTAAATGTGAATTGAAAGATGGAGGAAAGTCGAAACATGCTGTAAATGTCAATGAAACCTCGAAAATTGCTATGCAAGTCGAAGAAGACCCGAACAAGTTTAGAAAAGACGAAGAAAACCCAAAGCATATATGATAGTCGAAGAAAAAACGCCAACAAAACCTCGAGATATACTTTTAAAAACTAAAAACCATTAAACATGTTACGAAAGACGAGAGAAACCTGAAACATATTATAATTATAATACCATTTATTTCCAGTTTTTAAAAGCTACTTTGTAAGCTGTTGTAAATTCTAATTTATAACTTCGACTTTCCTTCTACACGAAGTTTCCTTCTAGAGAGCTCCCCGCTAGTACAGCGGTATGTATCCGGATTTACAACGCTAAATCAGGGGTTCGATTTCCCTCGGTGGGCTCAGCAGATAGCCTGATGCGGTTTTACTATAAGAAAATACACACACTTTCTAGACAAACTAACAAGTAAATAAGAGATAAACATGATTCCACAAGATGCGTGGATAAGTATTACGAATAAATTTGTCAATCTAGACCACGTTCATTAGCTAAAGAAAATTATTAACCTTTAATGTTTACTTGTAGTAATCTTTATAACTTAAACAGCAAACTTACAAGTTGGTGAATGGCATACTACAAATTCATCACAATAATATGCTAGTATTAGGCCTAACTAGCTTATTATTTAACCACCTTCATATGAACCACAATCAGATCTACAACCGTAGTCAGACCAACAACTTTAGTCAGATCTATATCAGTAGTCAAATAAACAACCTTAGTCAGATCTATATTTGTAGTCAAATCAACAACCTTAGTAAAATCTACATCTGTAGTCAAATCAACAACCATAGTCAGACCTACATCAGTAGTTAAATCAACAACCTTAGTAAGATCTACATCAGCGGTCAAATCAGCAACCTTAGTCGGATCTACATTTATAGTAAAATCAACAACCTTAGTGAGATCTACATCTCTAGTCAAATCAACAACCGTAGTCAGATCTACATTTGTAGTCAAATCATCATCTTTAGTAAAATCTACATCAGCGGTAAAATTAACAACCTAAGTCAGATCTACATCTGTAGTCAAATCAACAACCTTAGTCAGATCTACATTTGTAGTCAAATCAACAACCTTAGTCAGATCTACATCTGTAGTCAAATGAACAACCTTAGTCAGATCTACATTTGTAGTCAAATCAACAACCTTAGTCAGATCTACATCTGTAGTCAAATCAACAACCGTAGTCAGATCTACATCTGTATCAAATCAACAACCGTAGTCAGATCTACATCTGTAGTCAAATCAACAACCCTAGTCAGATCTACATTTGTAGTCAAATCAACAACCGTAGTCAGATCTACATCTGTAGTCAAATCAACAACCTTAGTCAGATCTACCTTTGTAGTCAAATCAACAACCTTAGTCAGATCTACATTTGTAGTCAAATCAACAACCTTAGTCAGATCTACATCTGTAGTCAAATCAACAACCTTAGTCAGATCTACATCTGTAGTCAAATCAACAACCTTAGTCAGATCTATATCTGTAGTCAAATCAACAACCGTAGTCAGATCTACATCTGTAGTCAAATCAACAACCCTAGTCAGATCTACATTTGTAGTCAAATCAACAACCGTAGTCAGATCTACATCTGTAGTCAAATCAACAACCTTAGTCAGATCTACCTTGTAGTCAAATCAACAACCTTAGTCAGATCTACATTTGTAGTCAAATCAACAACCTTAGTCAGATCTACATCTGTAGTCAAATCAACAACCTTAGTCAGATCTACATCTGTAGTCAAATCAACAACCTTAGTCAGATCTACATTTGTAGTCAAATCAACAACCTTAGTGAGATCTACATCTGTAGTCAAATCAACAACCGTAGTCAGATCTACATCTGTAGTCAAATCAACAACCCTAGTCAGATCTACATTTGTAGTCAAATCAACAACCGTAGTCAGATCTACATCTGTAGTCAAATCAACAACCTTAGTCAGATGGCCATGGCCAAGCGTGTTAAGGCGTGCGACTCGTAATCTGAGGGTCGCGGGTTCACATCGCCGTCGCGCCAAACATGCTCGCCCTTTCAGCCGTGGAGGCGTTTTAACGTGACGGTCGATCCCAATATTCGTTGGTAAAAGAGGAGCCCAAGAGTTGGCGGTGGGTGGTCATGACTAGCTGCCTTCTCTCTAGTCTTACACTACTAAATTAGGGACGGCTAGCACAGATAGCCCTCGAGTAGCTTTGTGCGAAATTCAAAAACAAATAAACAAACAATTTCCCGGAAACTGATTTGTAACAAAGACTCTGAAAAGTACCCTGAAGAAAAGGGTACTTAACAAGATAATTAACACTTACTTGTATTCTCTCCGTGTAGTTATCCAACAGAAGTACCCCTGACCCAGCCACCTTCTTTGTTTCTACCATGGTCTTCAAGTCTGCTAATAAACTCATGTGCTTCGACATGTCTGTTGCTCTGACCTACAGTCGTAGACAGTGAATCATGTCTGTTTAGAAATATCAAAGACAACCACTATATATAGTGTGTAACTATGTATAAACCTTTATAATGTATGTACACATAAGTAGAATATAAGCGCGTATAAATATTTATAGTTAATATACACGTAAGAAACAACATAGTGTGTCACCACATATAAACTTTATTGTTTATATACACATACGAAACAATAGTGTATCATCACATATAAACGTTTTTGTTTACATACACATACGAAACAATAGTGTATCACCACATATAAACCTTATTGTTTATATACACGTACGAAACAGTATAGCGTGTGAGAAACGCATCTTATTTTAAAACTGCAGAAGTGAACCCTGAAATTTCATTAAAAAAAATAACAACCAATTTTGTTAAACCAACAAGTCTTATTTCATGTGATTTATCTTATTGTTAACTAACTATGTTCTGTAAATCAAATATAATATGAGGAAAACAAAACACACGCGACGAACAACTACACATTACAAATTCTTACCATATCAGTAACAAACTACACAGTACAGATTCTTACCATATCAGTAACAAACTACACATTACAGATTCTTACCATATCAGTAACAAACTAAACAGTACAGATTCTTATCATATCAGTAACAAACTACACAGTACAGATTCTTGCCATATCAGTAACAAACTACACAGTACAGATTCTTTCCATATCAGTAACAAACTACACAGTACAGATTCTTACCATATCAGTAACAAACTACACAATACAGATTCTTACCATATCAGTAACAAACTACAGAGTACAGATTATAACCATATCAGTAACAAACTACACAGTACAGATTCTTACCATATCAGTAACAAACTACACAGTACAGATTCTTACCATATCAGTAACAAACTACACATTACAGATTCTTACCATATCAGTAACAAACTAAACAGTACAGATTCTTATCATATCAGGAACAAACTACACAGTACAGATTCTTACCATATCAGTAACAAACTACACAGTACAGATTCTTACCATACCAGTAACAAACTACACAGTACAGATTCTTACCATATCAGTAACAAACTACACAGTACAGATTATTACCATATCAGTAACAAACTACACAGTACAGATTCTTACCATACCAGTAACAAACTACACAGTACAGATTCTAACCATATCAGTAACAAACTACACACTACAGATTCTTACCATACCAGTAACAAACTACACAGTACAGATTCTAACCATATCAGTAACAAACTACACAGTACAGATTCTTACCATATCAGTAACAAACTACACAGTACAGATTCTTACCATACCAGTAACAAACTACACAGTACAGATTCTTACCATATCAGTAACAAACTACACAGTACAGATTCTAACCATATCAGTAACAAACTACACAGTACAGATTCTTACCATATCAGTAACAAACTAAACAGTACAGATTCTTATCATATCAGTAACAAACTACACAGTACAGATTCTAGCCATATCAGTAACAAACTACACAGTACAGATTCTTACCATATCAGTAACAAACTACACAGTACAGATTCTTACCATATCAGTAACAAACTACACAATACAGATTCTTACCATATCAGTAACAAACTACAGAGTACAGATTATAACCATATCAGTAACAAACTACACAGTACAGATTCTTACCATATCAGTAACAAACTACACAGTACAGATTCTTACCATATCAGTAACAAACTACACATTACAGATTCTTACCATATCAGTAACAAACTACACAATACAGATTCTAACCATATCAGTAACAAACTACACAGTACAGATACTAACAATATCAGTAACAAACTACACAGTACAGATTCTTACCATATCAGTAACAAACTACACAGTACAGATTCTTACCATATCAGTAACAAACTAAACAGTACAGATTCTTATCATATCAGTAACAAACTACACAGTACAGATTCTTGCCATATCAGTAACAAACTACACAGTACAGATTCTTACCATATCAGTAACAAACTACACAGTACAGATTCTTACCATATCAGTAACAAACTACACAATACAGATTCTTACCATATCAGTAACAAACTACAGAGTACAGATTATAACCATATCAGTAACAAACTACACAGTACAGATTCTTACCATATCAGTAACAAACTACACAGTACAGATTCTTACCATATCAGTAACAAACTACACATTACAGATTCTTACCATATCAGTAACAAACTAAACAGTACAGATTCTTATCATATCAGTAACAAACTACACAGTACAGATTCTTACCATATCAGTAACAAACTACACAGTACAGATTCTTATCATATCAGTAACAAACTACACAGTACAGATTCTTACCATACCAGTAACAAACAACACAGTACAGATTCTTACCATATCAGTAACAAACTACACAATACAGATTCTTACCATATCAGTAACAAACAACACAATACAGATTCTTACCATATCAGTAACAAACTACACAGTACAGGTTCTTACCATATCAGTAACAAACTAAACAGCACAGATTCTTACCATATCAGTAACAAACTACATAGTACAGATTCTTACCATATCAGTAACAAACTACACAGTACATATTCTTACCATATCAGTAACACACTAAATAGTACAGATTCTTATCATATCAGTAACAAACTACACAGTACAGATTCTTACCATATCAGTAACAAACTACACAGTACAGGTTCTTACCATATCAGTAACAAACTATACAGCACAGATTCTTACCATATCAGTAACAAACTACACAGTACAGATTCTTACCATATCAGTAACAAACTACACAGTACATATTCTTACCATATCAGTAACAAACTACACAGTACAGATTCTAACCATATCAGTAACAAACTACACAGTACATATTCTTACCATATCAGTAACAAACTAAACAGTACAGATTCTTACCATATCAGTAACAAACTACAGAGTACAGATTATAACCATATCAGTAACAAACTACACAGTACAGATTCTTACCATATCAGTAACATACTACACAGTACATATTCTTACCATATCAGTAACAAACTAAACAGTACAGATTCTTATCATATCAGTAACAAACTAAACAGCACAGATTCTAACCATATCAGTAACAAACTAAACAGTACAGATTCTTACCATATCAGTAACAAACTAAACAGCACAGATTCTTACCATATCAGTAACAAACTACACAGTACAGATTCTTACCATATCAGTAACAAACTACACATTACAGATTCTTACCATATCAGTAACAAACTAAACAGTACAGATTCTAACCATATCAGTAACAAACTACACAGTACAGATACTAACAATATCAGTAACAAACTACACAGTACAGATTCTTACCATATCAGTAACAAACTACACATTACAGATTCTTACCATATCAGTAACAAACTAAACAGTACAGATTCTTATCATATCAGTAACAAACTACACAGTACAGATTCTAACCATATCAGTAACAAACTAAACCTCACAGATTCTAACCATATCAGTAACAAACTAAACAGTACAGATTCTTACCATATCAGTAACAAACTACACAGTACAGATACTTACCATATCAGTAACAAACTACACAGTACAGATTCTTACCATATCAGTAACAAACTACACCGTACAGATTCTTACCATATCAATAACAATCTTGCGGACAGTTTGATGCTGCTTCTTCGTCAAGTTAACAAACATGTTACAGTTTTCATCCTGTAGAATCTTAAAAGCAACAGCCAAAGAATGATTTTCTAGAACAGATTCATCGTTGTACATAATGGCTAGTTCAGAACCTATAGACAAGAACAGATTCATCGTTGTACATTGTATCTAGTTCAGAACCTATAGACAACAGATTCATCTTTGCGCATTGTGTCTAGTTCAGAACCTAAAGACAACAGATTCATCGTTGTACATAGTGTCTAGTTAAGAACCTATAGACAAGAACAGATTCATCGTTGTACATAATGGTTAGTTCAGAACCTATAGACAAGAACAGATTCATTGTTGTACATAGTGTCTAGTTAAGAACCTATAGACAAGAACAGATTCATCGTTGTACATAATGTCTAGTTAAGAATCTATAGACAAGAACAGATTCATTGTTTACATAATGTCTAGTTAAGAACCTATAGACAAGAACAGATTCATTGTTGTACATAATGTCTAGTTAAGAACCTATAGACAAGAACAGATTCATTGTTGTACATAATGTCTAGTTAAGAACCTATAGACAAGAACAGATTCATTGTTGTACATAATGTCTAGTTAAGAACCTATAGACAAAAACAGATTCATCATTGTACATAATGTCTAGTTAAGAACCTATAGACAAGAACAGATTCATTGTTGTACATAATGTCTAGTTAAGAACCTATAGACAAGACTCAAATCATTGTTGTACATAATGGTTAGTTCAGAACCTATAAACAAGAACAGATTCATCATTATACATAATGTCTAGTTAAGAACCTATAGACAAGAACAGATTCATTGTTGTACATAATGTCTAGTTAAGAACCTATAGACAAGAACAGATTCATTGTTGTACATAATGTCTAGTTAAGAACCTAGAGACAAGACAAGAACAGATTCATTGTTGTACATAATGTCTAGTTAAGAACCTATAGACAAGACAAGAACGGATTCATTGTTGTACATAATGTCTAGTTAAGAACCTATAGACAAGAACAGATTCATTGTTGTACATAATGTCTAGTTAAGAACCTATAGACAAGAACAGATTCATTGTTGTACATAATGTCTAGTTAAGAACCTATAGACAAGAACAGATTCATTGTTGTACATAATGTCTAGTTAAGAACCTATAGACAAGACAAGAACGGATTCATTGTTGTACATAATGTCTAGTTAAGAACCTATAGACAAGAACAATTTCATTGTTGTACATAATGTCTAGGTAAGAACCTATAGACAAGAACAGATTCATCATTGTACATAATGTCTAGTTAAGAACCTATAGACAAGAACAGATTCATCATTGTACATAATGTCTATTTAAGAACCTATAGATAAGAACAGATTCATTGTTGTACATAATGTCTAGTTAAGAACCTATAGACAAGAACAGATTCATCATTATACATAATGGCTAGTTCAGAACCTATAAACAAGAACAGATTCATCATTATACGTAATGAATTGTTCATAACATAGAAAGAGTTATTTGAATTGTTTACATAAACGTGTCATGTTTTCTTGATGTTACAAGCTTAAACTTTGTTAATCATTTTATTACACAAGAAAACATACCAAAACTGTTTTTTGCTCTTTTATTATATATTAACATATGTAATAGTTTTATGCATTTTTAAGAATGTAACACTCTTCCTTCTAAATGAATTACAATATATTTACTAAAACGTAAATATATATTTACTAAAACGTTTCGTCAGTTGTATCAGTGTGAATTTATAATTCAGGGATTCGTTATCTCGCGTTAGAGCCCAAACAAACCTATGCGTAGTTTCGCACTAATAAAAATATGTTAACGTTACATACATATGTTATTAAAAGGAATAAAGTGTTACAATAATCACACAATGAATAATTTATTGAAACTTGAATCATAGTAATATATATTTGCTCGTATGTATATCTTACACAAGAGCTGTTTTAAAGTATCAACCATTATGTTCATTTTTTGTGTTTCTCTTACCTTTAAAATGCCTGACAAACCTCTGACTCTAATAACAATGATTTTTGATTGTCAAATATATATTTTTATCGTAGTAATTTCATGATTTTTAATCACATTTTAACAACAAGAAATATATTACAGAGTGTATCTCAGAAAATTATGTAAACATAATTTAGATTCTGGTTAGAATTTCGCCCCTTATTTAATAGTGAAAGACTAGAGGGAAGGTGGTCATCACTACCCACCACCAACTCTTGGGTCACCCTTTTGTATCAACTAACAGTAGAATTAACCGCCACGTTATAACAACGCCAAGGCTGAAAGAAGTAGAATGTTTGCTGCAACGGGGATTCAAACCCACGACTCTTAGGTTGGGAGTCGAGCGCTCTAATCACCTGGCCATGCCGGGCCATTGAGTTTCTGAAACTAGGGATTTGAATATCTGTTATTGAGGTATTTTGTCAATAGTAAATACGCGAGTGTGAATAATGTGTGTTCTAATTCCTCACAACCTCATAAATAAGTGTCATTTAATTTATTAATATAATTTCCGGCCGCCTTTTAAATTCTACATACAAATTACAAATGTTTTAAATTGAAGGCCAATTATCATAAAGAAGATAAAGACCAATATTATAAGAAAAAATACTTAATTTATAGCTTTAAAGAACAAGTTCCTTGTTAAGAGTTAGATTAGGTGTCAGATATAGCTGCAAATAAAGTTAGATTAGGTGTCACACATAGCTGTAAATAGAAGTCCCTTGTTAAGAGTTAGATTAGGTGTCAGACATAGCTGTAAATAGAAGTCCCTTGTTAAGAGTTAGATTAGGTGTCAGATATAGCTGTAAATAGAGTTAGATTAGGTGTCACACATAGCTGTAAATAGAAGTCCCTTGTTAAGAGTTACATTAGATGTCAGACATAGCTGTAAATAGAAGTCTCTTGTTAAGAGTTAGATTAGGTGTCACACATATTTGTAAATAAAAGTTTCTTGTTAAGAGTTAGATTAGGTGTCAGACATAGCTGTAAATAAAAGTCCCTTGTTAAAAGTTGGATTAGGTGTCAGGCATAGCTGTAAATAAAAGTCCCTTGTTAAGAGTTAGATTAGGTGTCAGACATAGCTGTAAATAGAAGTCCCTTGTTAAGAGTTAGATTAGATGTCAGATATAGCTGTAAATAGAGTTAGATTAGGTGTCACACATAGCTGTAAATAGAAGTCCCTTGTTAAAAGTTGGATTAGGTGTCAGGCATAGCTGTAAATTGCGACTTTGCAAGAACAGAAACCAGAAAACTCTAAACTTGTGTTACAAAGAGTATACTTACTGGAGTTCACTAAGTATTGATTTGTAACACCTGGATGGTCAACATCGTGAATGGCTGCTGCAAATAAGGCTGCAAGGATTTCCAGATCTGTGAATACTGACTGCAAGAAGGACATCGTGAAGTAAATAGAAGGTAAAATAAGTCGGTCTGTTAATAATAATGTATAGTAAATAACTTGGCACCTTATGCACATATTGATGAAATACAATCAGTTAGAATTATCAGCATCTACTTATCCTTAACTGAGGAATGATTTGCAATCTCATTATTTTGGTATGAGACTGTTATTAAAGAATAAGGCATAACATGTGATATATAAAATTTAAACTACTGATTCCATTGCGGAAGCAACGTATCCCGAGGAAAAAAGGAAGAAATGAAGTTAGCAGGAGAGAAATATCAGAGATCACATGGAGGAGACACAGATCTTACTTAATAAAGGGCAAGATCGAACTTGATAACAAATTAACTTTATCTGACGTGGAGAAGTATGGAGTTTGAGGTTGAAAACAGATTGATTAAAAGTAACGACAGACACCAAAACACTAAAATGTCTGATGAAATGACAGAGAAAATATGATGAGAGAGCACAGACTGAGGTGTCTGATGAAGAGACTTAAGACTGAATTGAAGAGGTGATGAAGGGAAGGATACACTGAAGACAGATTAGAGAGAGATGTCTCATCAAGAGAAGAAGATAGATTTGTAATGGATACAAAGAAAGGTCTCATCAAGAAAAGAAAATAGACTAGTAATGGAACAGAGAAAGATTTCTCATCAAGAGAAAAAAATAGATTGGTAATAGATGCAATGAGAGGTCTCATCAAGAGAAGAAAATAGATTGGTAATAGATGCAAAGAGAGGTCTCATCAAGAGAAGAAAATAGATTGGTAATAGATGCAATGAGAGGTCTCATCAAGAGAAGAAAATAGATTGGTAATAGATGCAATGAGAGGTCTCATCAAGAGAAGAAAATAGATTGGTAATGGATGCAAAGAGAGGTCTCATCAAGAGAAGAAAATAGGCTAGTAATTGAATAGAGAGAGATGTCTCATCAAGAGAAAAAATAGATTGGTAGCATATATAGGGAAACATGTCTTATCAAGAGAAGGAAAGAGATTGGGAAGGAATGCAGACAGAGGAAAATGTCTTATCAAGAGAAGGAAAGAGATTGGGAAGAAATACAGACAGAGGGAGATGTCTTATCAAGAGAAGAAAACGGAATAGTAATAGATACAGAGGGACATGTCTGATCAAAAGAAGTAAAGAGACTGATAATAGATACGGGGGGATGTCTGGACTGGAAAAGATACATATTTAGAAAGGAAACTGAAAACAAATTTGAAAGAAGCACCTCTAACGTCATATCAACATCTCTCAGTTGAGAAGAACTTACATCCAGAGCAGGAGAGAGAAGAAGTACATATAAAGACTGAGTGACATCAGCAGCATGGATATTGTTGTGGTACGGAACCTTGAGGTAGTGATCTTCTAGTGTCATGAGGTAATTCACAGCTGTCTTCGAAGGTATGTCAAACGCCTTCAGAATATCTCTGTCCTACAAGAGGGGTTGAACAACTGAACGTTATTAAACTGTGCTCTATAAGTCATAAAACCTTTCGCTATTCCAAAACACCAATTTGCATTTACTTTGAACGCAGTTTTATGCCTCCCCCTTGAAACCCACTTGAAATAAAAATGTAACTCAGAACGGCTGGTATGGGTATTAACACTTTTATTGATAAGGAGAGAACAATGTTTCAACCTCCCAAGTCGGCTTCAGGTTAACAGAGAGAGTTTGCAATTGACAGCTGTCGGACACACGTCTTAGAAACGAGAGTATAAACGAGTACGGGATTGTAGGGGGCATTGCAGTTGAATGTTAGGTTATCAATTAGTATAGGTATAAAGGTGTTCCGTTATACTGATTTAATTTTGGTTTTAGTTGCTGTTTAAGCAGGGCTTCTTTGATTTTGCGTTAGTTTATATTTGTTTCCCCCACAAGCTTATTACGTAACTTTGTGTTTAATAATAAACAGGCGAAAACATTGAAGTTATAACATGTACATAAAAAATATGCTACATGAATTAACTATGACTGGGGAATTAGTGACCTAAAGATTCGCATTTCTTGTTTATTTATATTTTCATCTGATTGTTTCAGTTCTTCTTCGGTTCAGATTACCATTTTAAAAACCATTTGCTATTTCAACTTTTACCTTTACGAAGGCCCGGCATGGCCAGTTGGTTAAGGCACTCGACTCGTTATCCGAGGGTTGCATGTTCGAATTCCCATCACACCAAACATGTTCGTCCTTTCAGACGTGGGGGCGCTATAACGTTACAGTCAATCTCATTATTCGTTGGTAAAAGAGTAGCCCAAGAGTTGGCGGTGGGTGGTGATGAATAGTTGCCTTCCTTCTAGTCTTACACTGCTAAATTAAAGACGGCTAGCGCAGATAGCCTTCGTGTAACTTTACGCAAAATTCAAAATAAACCAAACCAATACCTTTAACGAGTTAATCGTCACAGATAACATTTTAGCAAGCTGGAAACGACAACAAAACCGTTTGAAGCATTTCACAGCGAAAAATCGTTCCAAGCAAAGATGGCGATCGAAATGTTCGAAAAAATTCAGTAATAAATGATATATTTATCTGACAAATAAACATTCGTCTGCTTTGTCGTTACGTAGGGCGTAAGTGTCATTGGGGACAGTAGGACATGAATGAAGCGTAAACCTATGCATCAAAGATCACGTGTTAAGCGACTTCACGTTACAGTGAAACAAGTGTGATGTCAGTTTCACCAGTATCATCACGTACAGTGCAATCACTACTCCAATTTTATGACAATTTGTATGATTATTAATATTTGCCTGTGACATGTTTAGATCGTGGAAAATGCCACTGGTTGAATGGTATCGGCCTCTGGTGATGAGCTTACTAATTTATGCAATGGTAACCAGCAATATGCCGTATTTTTTTATGCACGAGTTAAACAGATGTTTCAAATTTCTTTTTCAAATTGTTTGTTTGTTTTATAATTTCACGCAAAGCTACTCAAGGGCTATCTACGCTAGCCATTCATAATTTATCAGTGTAAGACTAGAGGGAAGGCAGCTAGCTAGTCATCACTTCCCACCGCCAACTCTTGGGCTACTCTTTTTCCAACGAATAGTGGAATTGCCACGGCTGAAAGGGCGAGTAAGTTTGGTGTGAGCGGGATTCGAACACGCGACCACTCCAATTACGTGTCAACGCCTTAACCCATCTGGTCATGCTTGGCCACTTCTTCTTCAATTATAATAACGAAGTAAAGTTTAGTTGTTTTATAGATATATTTCTAAAATACTTTAATAAGGTTCCATATAAACACAGTCGATCCTTCGTTATTATTTTTACAGCTATAAGAAGGAATTTCGTTTGTAACGAGCATATCTTGTTATAACAGAAACGAAACGTTGAAGATGTACCAGCCAGTTAGGCTTAGAAGGAGTTTTTGAGATAAGCCCAGTGTTAAATTGACAAATTCAATCGTTGTAGATATTTTATTATATGAATATTTTAATACCTCATCTACCAGACACAACTTCACACACGGAAATATTAGACTTTAGATATGACGTACAAAAATGGTGATAATTTATTTATTTTTATTAATGTCACATACCCGTAGTTAAAAGTATAAAAGACTAATTTAGTATCAGTAAGCTGTTTGTAATATCAAAATTAAATATTCACATTGTAACGTTAATCTTTGAAAAAACAAACTGTCAAGTAATTTATTCATTTATTACAAGATAATTTGCAATGGAAACACCACAGAGGTCGCTAATACTTACATTCCATATTGTGTAAGTGACAGCGGTGAGTGGCCTAGTATTGGCTAAGCCTACTATTTCAAAAATGTCTATGCCCCACTTATCCACCTGCTCCAAAAACTGCAATAGAAAAAAAATATATATTTTCTAATAACAGAAAATAGATTAATATAACAAAATTGTAGGAAATTAAACTTTGGTACTTTGATAAACTGGATTTTATTTTCAACTTGAAAATCCTTATTAAAGCAAGACGAGTGACAGCATTAACTACCATTAACATCTGGCACGAGACAAATGAAAGTTTAGGTAAGTGAAATGTAAGGGAAGAGCAGATTCTCCTGCACTGATTTTTACTTAGAAACATAATCCTGAAGAGGACTTTTTGTTTCAGGAAGAACGTGCCTTCACTTTCTATTCAGTCTGTTTAGCTGTTGTCTTCACGTATTTTGGAATATGTTCTCCTTCAAATATTGTGTGTCACGTTTCTTTAGGTCTGTTGGTTTTCAGTTTTTCAGAGTTTATTGTGTAATTCAACTACAACAGTGGTACTACTCGTTTCAACAAAACTGCTGGTTTACTTATCCAGATCCGAACCAGAAAACACGGCCAAAAATTAACTTACAGGACATAATGTGTGTGTGTGTGTGTGTTATTAACAGTAATAGTTTAGCCATTTTTGACCTTCTATAGCTCGAACTATGGTTATCTAAATTATAACATATTTTCAGTTGATGCGTATTATTTGACTCCCACTTCAAATACCAAACTTCAAAGCAATCCATTACAAAATAACTGAGAGATAAAATCTCTAATTTTGATTGAGTTTCTTTTTGTTTCTTTTTTTCATCGCACCAAAAGCGCTGAAATTTTATTTAATAGAAAAACATAGTAAACTTTAATTAATTTTTTATCACGTTTGATACGCTGGCAGATCGTTAGAACACACATTTTTGAGTCTCATTTGCTATAAATATATGCCAATTATTTCACAAAAATCGCTCGAACTTAAAGAAAATCTTACGCACGCTTACGCAAAAAATCACGTGAGCTGTCGGTCTGAGCATTTTACGACAGCTTCACCTAAGAATAAACGTGAACAGTTTTTATTGATGCGTTTTAAAGATGGCTGATTTAGAGCAGCAAAACTATAAGGTGTAAGGATGTGTGTATACACTGTATTGGGTGGACCAACGAATCTAGATCAGTAGTTTCTACCTGAAATCTTCAAAATAATCATACGGGTGGATTGTTATTATTGATTATTCACTGCCAATGTATCAACAAAGATATTATGAAATTATCCTAATTAAAGAGCATTTAGCATTACATGATATTAGCTTAAGCAATTAGTGTAAATAATGATACTTGATACAGCTGTACCGAGTGCATGCGGGTGATGACAAAAAACTGTTAATCTAGATTCCACGGCGTTATCATAAAGGAAGTTATTAACATTGTTTTAGAGAGTGAAAACTACCACCATATATTTTAAAGTATCTTGTTGGTTCTGCAAAGAAAAGGTATGTTCCAAATAACGGGGTTGCCATTCTAAAGCTATTGTTGGTTACTATGGAGTAACTTTCTTATTTCGTGTGGTTTGTTGATGGGTATTGACAAAAAAAATCGTCATAACTAATAAAAAAACCTTAATTGTGGAAAAAAGGTGCGACAACAAAAGGATTCAGGGTGCGACTAAAGTGAATGACATTAATAGTGGTAGCCAAACTGTTTGTTTGTTTTTGAATTTCGTGCAAAGCTACACGAGGGCTATCTGCTCTAGCTGTCCCTAATTTTGCAGTGTAAGACTAGAGGGAAGCCGTGGCCAAACTGGTAGTTGTAAAAATTCTTATCAGTGTTGTAAATGTAACTACCAGTTCGGTCGACAATTTTCATTTTATTCCTTTAAGTCGCACACTGAATCCATTTGTTTTGTTTCCATACCTGAGGTGTTTCTGATTAGATTATATAAGGAAATAAAATAAATTGAAACAATTCTAGTCATTGAACTTAAAACTAAGTTATTGGTTTACATCTTTTTAGAAGTCATTAAAAAATAATTAAACTTAACTCTAAATATTGACTTAAAGCTATTTAAGATTTCATTAACCTGACACTAAATATTGGTTTACATATATTTAAGAATCAAAACATCAGGGCCTACCAGAAATTGCTAGAACAAAACTAAAATACGAGTTATTTTTGTCCACAGAGATATGATGCAATTTTTCTAGTCTTGAAAACCTTAGCTCAATAGTGGAACAGCAGTATTTCTACGGACTTACACTGCTGGAAACCGTGTTTCGATACTCGTTTTTTGGAAGAGCAGAGATAGCCCATTGTGCTTAACTACAAACAAACAAAACTAAAGCCTGATGACAGGAGATACATGCACGTCCTCACGAGCTCACGTACCTATATTGTGGTATTTAGTAAATAAATACATGTACATACCATTGGTGAAAACAACAGAGAATACTTTATCGTCTTACCTGTCCCAGTTCTTCTTCATGTGGAGTCTTTACTCCATATTTAGGCAGTGTATCCAGATTGTTCTTATAGGAGATATTTTGTTTAACTCCTGAAATCTGTGACATTGCCTTCTGGTGCCTTCTGTGTAGTTTAGGTGAATGAACATCTTCAGATTCATAGCTAAGAAGATCGATATCTTGTTTATCTGCAGAGTGGAAACAAATATATAATTAAAACAACTCCTGGGTAAGAGATAACAATACTGTAAGTCATCTAAGATATTCAAAAATAGGAAGCGTTAATTGTATCAACCACTGACGTCATATTACATGTAATTGTCATGATATAAAGAGTGAGTGTTTAATGTAGTTATTATTAAGTTATTTCTTTTGTGAGTGAATATTATATAATTTTTCATTTTGTTTATAACAAGATAGATAAAAGCAATTATTGTAAAATAAATGTCATGACATTACTTATTTTTCTAAATCGGTAAGATTGATGTCGAGATTCTCGAACGTCGCGTGAAAGTTACAGATGTAGATGATATAGTGAGCAGACGATTAAGTGATAAACATATGAATAGTGTGAGATGAGCAGACGAGTAAAGTTACGAGAATTAATTCGACTAAAGAAAAGTTAAACACAACGTTAACTGTCGTAGGAGTGAAAGGCCCAATGATTAATATAGGCCAAACGGTTGATATATTAGAGCGAGACAAATGGTATTGAAAGAAATAAGAATAATAGTTTATTTCGTTAAAGAGATTTCTAAAGTAACTGAACTTGTCTCAATGTACTTCGACAAAGGTACAGACGATCTCGGAAGTACGAATAAAGGAATACGTACAGGCAACGATGGCTTACGTCCTGTAACAGTCAACGATATCATATGTATCTTATGCAGCCAACAATAGGATACATTTATCTGTATCAGACAGCAGCAATAGGAAAATTTTATCAATAACAGCAAATGATAGGCTACATTATGCATTAAAACCAATAACATACTTTACCTCTAACAGCCCACAATAGCTTATGTTATCTGTAAATTAAATGCTTAGATATCGAATTAAAAACAAATTATTTTTCATAAGATGGTATTTGTGTCCTGACGTTTGTTTATTTCTTAAGTAAATTTATTCAACATCATGAGGTTCACTCAGCTAAACCTGATGTGCAAAACATAGTTCAGCTAACTATAACTTGTAAATATTGTTTAGCTAGCTAATAATAACGTGCCAAGCCTAGTTTAGCTAAATCTGGTCTGTCGGACCTAGTTTAACTAACACTCTTATGTCAAAGCTAGTTTAGCTAACAATGATATGCCGAATCAAGTTTAGCTAGCACTAAATGTAGTGTTAGCTAAAAACCGCTGAGATGCGAAACGTTGTTTAGCTAACAATATGTCAAGTCTAGTTTGACACTAATGTGTTAAACATTGTTACACTAACATTCACGTGTCAACATTAGTTCAGCTAGCAATAACATGATAAGCCTAATTCAGCTAATACTGATGTGCTAGACCTAGTTTAGGTAACACTAATGTGTTAAAATTAGTTCAGCTAGTAATGATGTGCAAAACCTAATTTAGCTAGCACTGATGTACCAAACCTTGTTTAGCTAACACTTATGGATCAAAACTAGTTTCAGCTAGCACCGATGTGTCACACCTAGTTTATTTTTACCTACAATTGATATATAGAACCTAGGTGTTCTTTCATTGATGTTCCAGTCCTAGTTTATCATTCCATTAGTTCTCAAACTATCATTACTTCTCGATATTCGGCCTCGTTGGTATATAAATATCACAAAGAAAACAAAATCCAACTTAATATTAATGTTATGTTTGTAGTTTGATCATACCTTACCTAAGAAAGTGCTGCAGATGAATTCTGAAATCTGGTGGCCGGATTTAGACTCCGAGAAATGACTTGATAATTCTTTATTTAGCATTCGTTTGAACTGTGAATAAATATAAAGTTGAAAATTATCAATACGTAAGTTTTATATTCAGCAGAAAAAAATCCACTAAACATTCTAAATTAACTGAAGTATTAATGCAGTACCTTATCATTTCAAAGCTATTTAAACGTATTTGAAGTTTCAGGCCCCGGCATGGCCAGGTGGTTAAGACGCTCGACTCCTAATCCGAGGGTGTCGAGTTCGCATCCCCGTCGCACCAAACATGTTCGCCCTTTCAGCCGTGGAAGCGTTATAAAGTCGCGGTCCATCCCATTATTCGTTGGTAAAGAGTAGCCTAAGACTTGACATTGGGTGGTGATGACCAGTCGTCCTCCCAGTGGAATGGCAGCATGATAAAAACAAAGTTCGGCAACAAGTAGAAAGGGAATTGAGGGCGATCAGCAGAGAACCAACGGGTGCTGTAGCACTTATGGTCCATCAGAGCGACGGGGATCTATTGACCCGATGCTTAGAATTAGATGTTAGGGAGGAGTACCCGAAAACCTACTTCCAATGGGTGGCACTAATAATTGTCAACTGTTTCCCAGTTAGGCTTAACTGATTTTGATTAACTAATGATGAAGGAAGATAGGAGACTGCATGATGTAAAGCTATAGGGAGAGAAAGCTTTAGTTTTGTTGAAAGTGGCATATTAGTGTGGAGGAAGTATATGAAGAGGCCAATCTTCTTATCGTAGCTGGTCGAAGGGCAATAGAAGAAAGAGAACTGGTTGAGGTTCAGCTGAGGTATCCATGAAGAGGGTATTAGACGAGATGAATCATGAGTAATAGGTCTGGGGGTATAGGCTGGTAATGGTGTTAGGGGGGGATGTTGGCTCAGTGTTAACTTTAGGAGGTTCAGTAGGCATCAGAGTCTGTGTGACTTTCCTTGTCTTGTAGGGTTTCATTTCGGTAGGCTGAGTGATTGTGATGATCGGTTGTTGTGGAAGCGTCTCATGTGATGCTCGAGAATGATTGGATAGACTGGTCTCCAACTTTGAAC
This sequence comes from Tachypleus tridentatus, assembly GCF_004210375.1. Taxonomy (NCBI): domain Eukaryota; kingdom Metazoa; phylum Arthropoda; class Merostomata; order Xiphosura; family Limulidae; genus Tachypleus; species Tachypleus tridentatus. The sequence goes on from NC_134826.1 coordinate 134,648,472, forward strand.
GGGTACTAAGTATTCGAACACCTGTTTCAGGAGGTGGCTGCTGGGTGACAAGAACCATGACTGGATAATCTGGGCGACTGGCAGGTTTACGGTGGGAATGATAGAAGTTGCCGTTTGTGATGATACGGTTTGAGATGTGCTGCGGTGTTGTAACTGTCTTTACCTAAGGGGATGGTTTTATTGAACTCCGTCAATTAATTCTGTTGGTTGCGTGAAGTTAGATATTCAAGAAGTGTTCTGTTGTCTGTTTAGTATTCTTGTGACTTATGGAGGGGTCGACACCTCTTAGAAATACCATGCATAATTTGGACTGGGTTTCTGGATTTTTGCGGGAGGTCGGTGGTCTAAAGTACCAAAGACTACAGAGGTAGTAAGGTAGATTTGGATGTAGGCTGTACGAAAATGCCGCCACGTCTTAGCATCTTGATTCTGGTGGAGTCGAATGCAGCTCTAGGGTTGTACTGGCCGTTGAAATCAATGACGTTACGAAGCGAGAAGGCTATTAGTAGTCCGTCTAGGTGTAAGAGTGAAGTAGGTGTGGTCGCCATTTTACTATGTATAGCAAAGAGCCCGCACGCACGAAGACATTGTTGTTATATAGGTAGAGTGTGTATTATATGTATGAAGTTGTGAGTTTTTTTCATTAATCACGATGGATTTGTATGTATATACGATAACTAATTCTTATAGGTTTCTTATTTATTATGCAAATTATCCAAATGTTAAGGTTTAATTAAAAAGCAACTGAAATTGATTATGCTAAGTGACTAATTAGTTGAGCTGTTTACGGGTTGTATGGTTGTCATGACAGCATTATCGGCACGTTGATAAGAATCCTACTATCTGCTCCTTCTATTACCGCTATTAACTGACAGTAAATTTTCAAACGGTTTTGGTAATCCTGCTTTCAGTGACCCAACAGTAGTTCTTAGGGCTTATAATGCGAAACTTAGGGTTTCAATACACGTGGTTGGAACAGCAAAGATAGTCCATTTTGTAGCTTTGCGCTTATAAACAGACGTTTCTGATACACCTTTCTGGTAAACATTCAATGCATTGTTAACAGATTAAACTTTAATAACCTTTACGAAATCTGCCATTCAAGTTGGAACGTGTTAGTTTAAAAGCAAGTTAGTCTTGTATGGATTCCTTATTATTCCATAACTTCTGAATCTCATGTTCTTTTAACAAGACACCTTTACTTTAGTAGATAAACCTTATCTAATCTTCACATGCTTTGTTTATAAGAGAGTTATACACAAAACTTGGTATTGTGTTTATGTGATTTACATATCGTATATAGAGAACAGACACTTGGTATTGTGTTTATGTGATTTACATATCGTATATAGACAACAGACACTTGGTATTGTGTTTATGTGATTTACATATCGTATATAGAGAACAGACACTTGGTATTGTGTTTATGTGATTTACATATCGTATATAGAGAACAGACACTTGGTATTGTGTTTATGTGATTTACATATCGTATATAGAGAACAGACACTTGGTATTGTGTTTATGTGATTTACATATCGTATATAGAGAACTTAAACTTGGTATTGTGTTTATGTGATTTACATATCGTATATAGAGAACAGACACTTGGTATTGTGTTTATGTGATTTACATATCGTATATAGAGAACAGACACTTGGTATTGTGTTTATGTGATTTACATATCGTACATAGAGAACAGACACTTGGTATTGTGTTTATGTGATTTACGTATCGTATATAGAGAACAGACACTTGGTATTGTGTTTATGTGATTTACGTATCGTATATAGAGAACAGACACTTGGTATTGTGTTTATGTGATTTACATATCGTATATAGAGAACAGACACTTGGTATTGTGTTTATGTGATTTACATATCGTATATAGAGAACAGACACTTGGTATTGTGTTAATGTGATTTACATATCGTATATAGAGAACAGACACTTGGTATTGTGTTTATGTGATTTACATATCGTATATAGAGAACAGACACTTGGTATTGTATTTATGTGATTTACATATCGTATATAGAGAACAGACACTTGGTATTGTGTTTATGTGATTTACATATCGTATATAGAGAACTCAAACTTAGTTTTTAGTCATTTACATATTCAGTACACGGATTACACAGCTATTGTTGTATTTACGTGTATTCCCAATGTTAGTATTTGATGGTTTCCGTCTGTAAATGTAAATGTTTAGAGTATTCAGAGTGATAATGGATACCTAATGTATGCACACAGTAAAAAGGATATCCTAGTTTAAGTCTGTAATGCTTATACTGTGTACAGAGTGAGGGTGGAATCCTTGTGTTTACTGAATGAGAGTAGATTTCCAGAGTATGGAGTGATTTGGATTGGTTTATGGATTGGTTTACTTACTTTGCTAGAAGCCATATCTCCAACAGATCTGTGTGACTGAATCGTTTCCAGTTGGTCCAGACACCAGTCTAACTCGTCCAATGTATCCATTGCAAATTGCATCTGCTGTTCCTCTAAGAGATATTGTTCATGAAAAACAATTAAGATAAGATTTTTCTGAATTCTAATAAGTTCAAGGATTATTATACACATAACTCATTTTATCACAAAGAGAAACATTTAAATGTGTTCATTATATTCAAAGCACGCATTATTTTATCATATTTATCAAAGAAACCCGATAGATAGCTGGAGTAGTGTCTAAGGAAGCATATACCACTATATAATTTTGTAAAACAGAATGTCTCAAAATGCGTCAAACTTGGTACTATCCAAAGTAAATGTCTCAAATGATGCTAGAAAAAAAATCGCGCAAGTACAATTACAGATTTTGTATTCTTTTTCTGCAAATAAGTATATTGACAATACTGAAGTATGGATACCCTAACACTTTTCAATCAGAGGCATAGGAAAAGAAATTAATATACATGTAACGCATAATATTTTACATCATCTAATGACGTAATTTGTTATCTGTATCACCAGAAGCAGCAGATATACAGAACCTGTTTTTACCAGAAAACGTACTGGTAACAGAAGATATATAAACCGTGTCCTTACCAAATAACTTAATAGGAACCAATTATGTACAAAATGTGTTCTTACCAGATAATTTGACAGGAGTTAGTGATGTACAAAATGTGTCCTTACCAGATAATTCGACAGGAGTTAGTGATGTACAAAATGTGTCCTTACCAGATAATTTGACAGGAGTTAGTGATGTACAAAATGTGTCCTTACCAGATAATTCGACAGGAGTTAGTGATGTACAAAATGTGTCCTTACCAGATAATTTGACAGGAGGTGGTAATGTACAAAATGTGTCCTTACCAGATAATTTGACAGGAGTTAGTAATGTACAAAATGTGTCCTTACCAGATAATTTGACAGGAGTTAGTGATGTACAAAATGTGTCCTTACCAGATAATTTGACAGGAGTTAGCGATGTACAAAATGTGTCCTTACCAGATAATTTGACAGGAGTTAGTGATGTACAAAATGTGTCCTTACCAGATAATTTGACAGGAGTTAGTGATGTACAAAATGTGTCCTTACCAGATAATTTGACAGATGTTAGTGATGTACAAAATGTGTCCTTACCAGATAATTTGACAGGAGGTGGTAATGTACAAAATGTGTCCTTACCAGATAATTTGACAGGAGGTGGTAATGTACAAAATGTGTCCTTACCAGATAATTTGACAGGAGTTAGCGATGTACAAAATGTGTCCTTACCAGATAATTTGACAGGAGTTAGCGATGTACAAAATGTGTCCTTACCAGATAATTTGACAGGATCTGGTGATGAACTGATCGTTCCTGTAGAACGTTTTGATCTAAATAAAATGTAAAATTGATTTTAAAGTAAAATGTTAAGGTTTTTAAATCTACTTAAACAGAATTAATTTTACTCTCGTGGACAGGATGCTACTATTAAAAAAAACACATGCTTTTCGTCTTTTTGAGCAAATATTAGTTTAAAAGAAATTCCACTAATGAATCGAATGCTTATTTATTAAATTAAATTGAATCGTGAATACAAGTTTGTAACTGAAGCGCATTCCTCGTCAGAAAATAATCCAGGTGAAAAAGATACTTATATAAATACAGTAGTTTTTCCATCGTTAAAATATTTTATCATCAAATTTATTGTAAAGCGAGATTTAAGTTTGGAAAAACAAATTTTTTTTTTACATTATATCAAAGATGTGGCTAATAACATAGATATAGAGTACAGATAGAGTACATTTTGGGTGCAATGCACTGTTATTTATTATACTAAAGTTAAACGTACTTATAAGTACTAAATGCCAGGCCTCGTGTTGCCATTTAAACTTCTTTATTTTTTATAGTACGTGTTCATTCTACCTAACAAGAGTATATTGTGAAGAACATATGCTAATGAAGACGATACAAACTTTATACCATATATCTAACCCTACTTTCCAGACAGTGTCGTCTTCAAGGTCCATACCAAACACACAAAAATCCATTGAAGACTCATCAGGACTCCGGTCATCTCATTTGAAAACAAAACGAACTTACGGTCGCAAAAAAAGACTTTAACATGCCTGGACACTCTCTTTAAGGCATTAAACTGACAGGTATAATGACAAATTGTACATCTAACAGAAACAAGGAAACTAAAGAAACGTAGTGGATAGCACTGTTAAATATTGTAACCTCAAATGACATCAGTTTCGAAACCAGGATTGTTGATCCTCTAAGCTAACTTTGTAATTATTAATAATATTTATGCTTTAATTCATTTATATTGGTATGATATCATATATGTCACATCGTATTATTATTTTCTCCATTAACCACCACCATTTGCCGTTATTTTATTTTTAATTTTACCTTTTTCAAAAGATGGTTAATATTTCTTTTAACCGTTGTTATAATTATGTTTTTTTTTATGTACTGTACACATCCCTTTGGCAAAAATTAAATATGGCACCAATAACTCTAGGTTGTGATTGATTAGTTCTCAAGGCTAACTCATATTGAACGTGTCGTCGACGTTCGTACCTGTATCTTTCACTTCACTCATTAAACATCACCATCTATTCTCCTGAAGAGGAATAGCGAACTAGTCCAAAGCGCTCGAGTTTTGGGTCTCGTATGAAAACCATTACAACTTTTGTATGTGATCCTGTGTGCTAACCTCTTAACCTATTCTACTTGTGTTTGAAACGTATCCAGTTAACCCTTAAACAACGAAAGTCTTGTAAGTAGCATCATCAATTGATGATGGCCGCAGTTTAAGGATCAAACAAGAGCTTTTGTGTTCGTTCAAATGAAACTACCTCATTCTGCGATCTCATAAGATAATCGCAAGTGCTGGTGTATTGTCACGACAACGAAGATAACACTGACCATGCTGCTAAAGAAGTAAAATAACCTTTCATGTTTATCCACCATGTCTACTAATGCATCAGTGGTGGAAGATGTGGAATTAATTGAATGTAAGAGAAGGATTTATCATCTTTATTTGCATTGCTTTTAAATACATATGAACTGTAAGCCTAAAACGTTTCGTTATGATTTATTGTCTGGGCATCATGAAGTATCTCCCTTTTACCTATTTCTTAACTTTAAACTCTATATTGGTGCTACACCCCCTCCCCCTAGTACAACGGTAAGTCTACGGATTTACAACGCTAAAATTAGGGGTTCGATTCCCCTCACTGGGTTTAGCAGATAGCCCAATGTGGCTTTGCTATAAGAAACCACAACACAACTATATTGGCGCTATATCAAATTCTATTACGTCAACGTGTATTAAATCTACTAGAGATTAATGACCACAAAGTACAGCATTAACCTTCATGACTCTTGTTGTAATGCTACCCTAATCTTTACATCTAGTTTCAAGTTCTAATGATTAAATATTGACTTGTATTTTTCCTTAAGATATGCTTACCTTGTTGCAGGGATGTTCGTGATACGGATGTAATTATTTCGCACATTCCTCAACCTCTGTAGGACTTGGGCGAAAGGGGTAACTATTAAATCTTCCAGATGTCTGAAAAAAAAAAAGACATTTTCAATATTTCTAGAACTTGTTTCTACTACTTCTTAGACACTATTAATCTTATCATTCAACATGCACTAAGTAGTCTATCAGTTTTTTCTTACAAACTTCACATTAAATGGAATATCATAAGTTATACTTGTACTAAGTATCTTATACGTAATATTATTAATACTAACGTTTTCAAATGCAAACTTTCAAAATTGACTGTATACCGGTTATTATAACGTGCACACTCAAGCTGACGAATTGGGATTATAACAAGTTATATTTGTCGTGAGTTTTGAAATTATTTATGTATTTTCTTTACTCCTTGATGACGAGAAAACCACTTGAAATAAAAATGTACGGGATTGTTGGGGGCATTGTAGTTGGACAACTCCCCCTACAATCCCGTACCCGTTTTTTTCTCGTCCCTAGGACATGTGCCCGGCAACGGTCAGTTGCAAACTCTCTTTTTGTTAACCTGAAGATGACCTAGAAAAGTCGAAACGTTGTTCTCTGCTTATCAGTAAAAGTGTGAATACCTATACTAGCTGTTCTGAGATATATTTCTTTACTGTTCTTCCGAGAGAGAAAAGAGTGCAGTGTAGAATTAATTAGAAGCGTTCACACAGTAACAGAGTGTATAGTAGTAATTTAATCACGCGCTGTCCGTCATTTCTTGTTGTTACTTATTCTTAGTTCTGTTGTTTATAACATGTATCTATGTTTTAAAGACTCCTGTAAAACTTAGATCTAGCTCTAAAAGTCCAAGTGTTTAAATTGTTTTAAACTTAAGTAACTTGTAAACTCCGGTTGGTTTCAACCTTCTTTCAATATAAATAATGAACAAAGTATTAATTAAGTACATTGTTTTTTACACTGAAAAACGTGCGATTCTAAAATATACTTGAAAGATATATCTAGCCCTAAAATCACGAGTCAGTTATAGAGAAATTGCAACGTTTTTGGTGACAACTTCCACCAAAAGAAAATCCTCCAGAGAAATTACAAACACAAAACTACAAATAATGCAATGAAACTTCCAAAACATTGTTTCAAGAGTTTATCGTCTTCCTAAGCTAAGAGTACGTTTGTTCGGAACCATTCAGTTTTTACTTTGACTTGCGCAGTAAGAACGGTTTTCAACACGTTCATGATTTCTGGGACATTCTGCGAACTTATGTAAACAACAATAAATATTCTTCATCCATTTTTATGATTTCGTTGGTCGAAATCTTGTCAAACATATTTAAATCAGCCATTCAGTGAAAGATCCAATGCGATAAAAGTGTCCTACTCTTAATTTACCTTTTGCTTCGTGGTTTCCCTGTCCAATTTTGATTGGAATCTAATATTTTTGGAAGAACTCTGTTTTTGAACTCTAACTTTAACAGGAACAGAATCATGACTGCATCTATAACGTGTCATGCAAGCAACGCTTTCTAAATTTGCACTTGCAAATTACAATTAGGTAAACAATACTTTTGGATATGTCCCAGGTGTGTATTGACTAGTTTAGCACTGAAACTATGTTTTTCATAGACAAATTATTTTGTGAAAAGTAATGGGGAGGAAAAACAACTTCAAATTAAGATGTCATCAAGTTTGGTTTTGAATGAATTCGCGCAAAGCTACATGAGGGCTCTTTGCGATATCTGTCCCTAATTTAGCAGTGTAAGACCAGAGGAAAGTCAGCTAGTCATCACCACCCACCGCCAACTCTTGGGCTACTCTTTTACCAACGAATAGTAACATGAGTGTAACTTTATAACGCTCCCACGGCTGAAAGGACTAGCATGTTTAGTGGGACGGGGATTCGAACTCGCGACCCTCATATTAGCCACCTGGCCATGTTGGGATACGATTTCTTTGTATCAGGTGAAGTGAAGAACATAAAGATTGTATTTCACGAAAACTCTAAGACTAAATTATTGTCAAAAGAGAAGTTCGTGCTTTTTATCGCTTACCAGATACTGCGATGACCAAAACAGTTTGTAGCTGTTACTGTTTGGCAGATATAGTAGTGACCAAAACAGCCATTAATTTCTGTACGATCGATTAAATAATTGTTTTTGTGGAATACTGAGATTACTGTGAGACTCAAACCACTTATAACTTAAGCAAATGATATTAAACACAACTGTTCATAGTAAAGGTAAAGAATCTTATCTAATCCTCAGTAACAGGGATTATAAACTTTAGATATTTCAACCAGTTGTCATTTCATAAAGAACCTTATTTTACATTAATTTTAGACAGAATGGAACGTACCAGATGTGGAGGTTTTATTAATTGTATCTGTTTGTAGTGTAGGAATGTATAAACGTTTGGATTTCTATAATAAAGCTTCAGCATGGAGACTGAAACGTAGTACAAGCACAACAAACTTGAAGTGTATTATTGCTGTAGATTAAGCAGCAATGCCTGTTTAAGGAATATAACTGTGCATTGAACAACAATAACTAAGAACTATTATTGTACATTAAATAACAGTCACAATACTCTTCAACATACGACAACATATATTTGGTCGAAAATGAAAAATTTCTGTTTATATTCTTATACCAAAGCCACATCGGGCTACCTGTTGAGTCCACCAAGGGGAATCGAACCCCTGATTTTAGCGTTGTAAATCCGCAGAGTTATCGCTGTACAAGTGGTGGACGAAATCAAATATCGGTACAACTGATTACAGAACATTGCTGTGTATTACACAACAACACCCAATTAAAGACTACTGCTGTGGATTAAACAACAACACCCAATTAAAGACTACTGCTGTGGATTAAACAACAACACCCATTAACGACCACTGCTGTGGATTAAACAACAATACCCAATTAAAGACCACTGCTGTGGATTAAACAACACCCAATTAAAGACTACTGCTGTGGATTAAACAACAACACCCGATTAAAGACCACTGCTGTGGATTAAACAACAATACCCGATTAAAGACCACTACTGTGGATTAAACAACAATACCCGATTAAAAACTACTGCTGTGGATTAAACAACAATACCCGATTAAAAACTACTGCTGTGGATTAAACAACTACACCCGATTAAAGACTACTGCTGTGGATTAAACAACACCAAATTAAAGACTACTGCTGTGGATTAAACAACTACACCCGATTAAAGACTACTGCTGTGGATTAAACAACAATGTCCGATAAAAGACTATTTCCGTGGATTATAAACTAGGCTCTATTAAGAAATATTTGTATGTAAAACAATTAAGGACTAGACACCTTATTACACCAGAAAAAATTATCCTGATCTTTGAGCATCCTGGATCCGAGAAGTATTTTTTGAGTTTTCGAAGGTGAAGTATAACGTTATCCAATACGAACGGTCCTCCCACTGGTACAGTGGTAAGTCTACATATTTACAACGCTAAAATCAGGGATTCGATCCCTCAATGAACTCAGCAGATGGCCCGATGTGGCTTTGCTATAAGAAAACACACACACAATATAAACGCATGCTATCTCGAAAACAAATACCCTTGTTATTTTGGATGTGCTAAGGCCATTTCTGGATTGTTTTGATCTTTTTCTGCATAAATTTTATTGTTAAATTTTGCCGGTTATTAAATAACATGTTCTGGAAGTTATTTTATATTCTGATGCACATCATCGTTATTTTGTAATACTTGGCTTTAGTACCATTCTATTTTAAAAGTACCAATTAATTGCATTGCTTAAGTTTCGTAACTTTTCTGGAAATTGAAGAAACACACCTTAATCAATTGTGGCTCCATCTATGTATGCACTTTCAAGCCAAAGTAACACCGAAATTACCATAATTTATTCATTTATACCACACCGATGTAGTCTCACTTTCCAGCTTGCCTAAACTGTATTCCTATGACAGTAAAACATAAATGAGCAAATTGTAGAAACTTTATCTTAAAGCTCTATTGTGTCTTTCTGATGTGTTATGTCTACTGAGTAAGATACCTGAGGCTACGTTTCTTTAACGTTACCTATGAGAAAGGTTTCTTAATTCACTGAAGCTAAATGAGGTGTCGTAATTAATTTATTTAATAATAATCAATAATAATTTAACAGTTTTTTCAACTTATAACGTATCGTAACATTTAAGGACAAAATGGGACCTATTAGTACAATCGGTTGTTCCATCCTTTAAACTAAACTAAAAAAAAACTATTAATAAATATATTTTTTATCTCAAAGTCAGCCCTTATTATTCATATACTTATCAAGCCATCTCTTAAACTCACAAACACGTATTGCTTTCACAACATTCAAAGGCAAATCACCCTGTTAGATAAAATAAAACTGTCTTCGCTGAAGATGACTCTTACCCTGCAAAAACATGTCTACTAGTCCTGTTATTTTCACTGTTAAGTATTAAAAAAACATCTTAAACATCTGAATCAGATCTCTACAAATTTTTATTTTTTCAAGAGAAAAACAGTTTGAAAGATTTCAGCCTCTCCTCATATGACAACCATCCAAGATACCATTTTGGTAGCCCTTCTCTGAATCCTTTCCAACAATTCGATGTCTTTCCTAAAGTAAGGAGTCCAAGACTGAACACAATATTTCAAATATGCTCTAATCAGTGACCTGTACAATGAAATTACAACCCATTCAGATTTGTATCCAATATTTCTGTAGATACAACCTAAAATCCTATTTACTCTGTCACTAGATACAAAACACTACTTGGATGGCTTTAAAGATTGATAAGCTATTACACTAAAATATTTTTCTATAACATTATTGAGGCTAGTCCTACCCAAATTATACTTAAAATTCAAAGTATGATAACAAACATATATTACCTTGTATTTATCATAATAAAACCCATCTCCCATTTATTTGCCCAACTCATTCAGCAATATCCTCTTCACAGCTAGCACCCCAAAATACCTCAATATCATCTGTAAAATGTAACTTATTGATTATATATTCCTTCATCTATATCATTGAAGTGAATCAGTAAGAGCACATCTCTTAAGACTGAGCCCTAGGGAACCCCACTCGTAATATTAATCCAATTTGACTGAAATCCAATTGTAACAACTTTCTGAGTTCTTACATCTAGCCTTTCTTCTACTCAATTAATTAACTTACACCTATAGAGATAATGTCATAATCCTTTCCTGTGACACCTTGTTAAATGCCTTCTCAAAATCCAGATGCACCAAATCTACATTTTTATTCTCATCTGTTTTAAGCATTAACTTATTCAAAGATCACTAAAAGATTTGTAACGCAAGGTTTTAGTCCAGCGAAATCATGTTCACTATCCAATAATATTCTTATCATCATCATCTGCCACTCAATTCCTTAAGGAACATAGGGTCGCAATCACCGCGGTTTCTGTGACAGGTTTTTAAGTGAGTAGGTTGTTAGCCCACTGCACCTAGCCGTCCCTAATTTGATAGTGTAAGACTAGAGGGAAGGCAGCTAGTCATCACCACCCACCGCCAACTCTTGGGCTACTCTTTTACCAACGAATAGTGGGATTGACTGTCACATTATAACGCCCCACGGCTGGGAGGGCGAGCATGTTTGGTGTGACAGAGATTCCAACCTAAGACCCTCGGGATTACGAGTCGCATGCCTTAACGCGCTCGGCCATGTCGGGCCCCAATAATATTCTAAGCTTTGCTAAATGATTTCGTAAAACATCTTTTATTGGACTTTCCAAAACATTTTCTACAACTTATTTAATGGGTCTAGAATTATTGGGACAATTTGTATCACTTCCCTTGAGTTGCATTCACTAACTTCCAATACTGTGGTACATGCCCACTATTCAAAAACTGGCAATAATAACAGAAAGTGACTCACAAATCTAATATTCAACTGCCTTCAAATCACTAGAAAAATATTCTTTCGCTCAGAAGCCTTATTATTTTTGTAACCTCCCAAATTTTTAACCAGCTCAGAATAATGCAGTAATTTTGTTTGATATCATTACCATTTATCACCAGGCCCGGTATGGCCAAGTGCGACTCGTAATCTGAGGATCGCGGGTTCGAATATCGGTCGCACCAAACATGTTCGCCATCCCAGTCGTGGGGGCGTTATAATGTGACTGTCAATCCCACTATTCGTTGGTAAAAGAGTAGTCCAAGAGTTGGCGGTGGGTGGTGATGACTAGCTGCCTTCCCTCTAGTATTACACTGCTAAATTAGGGACGGCTAGCACAGATAGCCCTCGAGTAACTTCTTTGTGCGAAATTTAAAAACAAACAAACAAACCATTTATCACCTGTTCAATATATAGATTACTGCTTATATATTCCGTTAGCAAAAACCGAAGAAAAAGCAATATTTAACAACTCAATCATCTCATAATAACCAAATACGAGTCTTTTTTTATCATCCTTCGAGGTTCAAATTTCTCTCCTAACATTTTGTTTACCTTTATTGTATTTAAATAAATTTTGTTTTGTTTGTTTCTTTGTTTTATATTTCGCGCAAAGCTACACGATGGCTATCTGCGCTAGCTGTCCCTAATTTAGCAGTGCAAGACTAGAGGGAAAGCACCTAGTTATCACCACCCACCGCCAACTCTTGGACTACTTTTACCAACGAATAGAGGGATTAACCGTCACATTATTACGCCCCCACGGCTGAAAGAGCGAACATGTTTGGTGCGACGGGGATTCGAACTCACGACCTTCAGATTACGAATCTTAACCCACCTGGCCATGCCGGGCTCATTCAAATAAATTATTACTGCTTATTTTTACCCAACTTTTTCTTGTACTTAATTTTTGATGTCATAATTTTATGTTTCAACAACATTGTTGATCTTCTATAATCGTCTACATCTCACACCATACCAATCAATTTAAAGTTCTTAACTTTATGATGTTTTTCTTTGATTTTTCTCTCTTAAACATTTTGTAAACCAATCTATTTTTCACTTGAAGCTACCATTTTCTTTCTAAAAGGAAAATGTTTACTATAACTATCTAAACATTTATCTTTAAATATTTCTCCACATCTGATCAGTGTCTCTAAGTAACTTAGCAGCATTCCTAAAAAAATTTGCTTCTTTGAAAGTTGTAACCGAAAGATCATTATTCATCATCTCCATAAGTATCAAAATATTGAACCTAATAGATCAATAATCACTTGCAACCAGATGTTCCCAAATTTTCACCTGATTGATCATTTTTATATTTAAAGTAAATAACAAATCTAAAATACTATTGTTCTAGTGGATTCTCTTGACTAATTGGTGAAGAAAACCACCTCGAACAGTTTCGAGTAATCTTTCTCCCATAAGGTTTGATTCTAGCATTTTCGATTTATGTCCCTGAAATCAAAATCACAGCTAAAGTCTTCATCTCACTGTACAATTTCTCACTAATTTCATCGATATCATCTGGTGGTCTGTAACAAATTCCCACTAAAAGCCTTTTCCCTCTATATCTAATGATATAAACCCAAATGGATTCAAAATCCTTGCTGTTTTTGTTTTTAATATGCTCAACTTAAACAGTTTGTAATTCATATTTCACTGACAAAGCCACTCCACCATCTTTAGTATTATATCCCTATTAAATAGCATGTAACCCAGTATTTCAAAGAGACTTTGTCATCACAATCGTCTATCTTTAAGCAACCTTTAGTTATTCCCATTACATCAAAATCAACCATTTTTACCAGTCCCTTAGGTCATTTATTCTATTTCTTATACTTCTATCATTACAATGGTAACAGTTAAGCCTATACTTAGAACTACTCTATAATCATTACAGTTAAGCCTATACTTAGAACTACTCTATAATCATTTCTTATGCCAAACTTTTCTCTGCGTCTTATTCTTTTCCATTTGGTTTTCCTGGTTCTCACCATTTCCTATTCCTAGTTTAAACTTTCCTTATAGCTGAGATAATAGCCTCAACAAACAAGCCAACTAATATCTTATCTAAAATGTAAACCATTCCAAAGCTACTTCTTTCCACTGAACTTATCTCACAAGTCCAACCAGTCTATCCGTTCATTCACGTTAACCTAAGCCTAGCATTTATCCTTAATGACCTACTTATAACTTCATCTCCACGATTAATTCTGGGCAGTATCCCCAACAAAATCATATCTTTTTTACCTTTAAATTTTTTTATAAACCCTTTTACTTATTAATTAGCGACATGACGTACCTCTCCTCCACGTCATTGTTCCCAACATGTATCACAGTAAACTGTATCTCTGTTAATCCCATGTATTATATCTCCTGTTCTGTCAGTTATATCCACTACCTATGCCCATGGGTACCATAATCTAACGATTTTATTCATAGTTACTCCACAAACAATTTTATCCACATACCTGGTCAAGGAATGACCTATAACTATAATCCTATCATCCTTCTCTGACCATTTGTTTTCCTTTCCTCCAATAGTTCCTCATCTGCAGAAGCCAAGGGCTGAAAGTTGTTCAACAGAACAGGCTCAGTGTAACCATATTCATTACTTTTAGCCCTAATAGTTCCATTTCTAACTTCCTGAAAGTAGCTGTTAGCTGACGTATTCTTTACATGTAAATGATTAAGCTCCACCTGAAAACCTGCTACCATTTCACACAGTCTACACTTCTCTGTATCTGTTGCCTCTACTTTAATTGGGATAGCCTCCAACCTACAAACTGATGTGTAACGTGGAGTACGATTGGTAGTTTCTCACACACCAATATTTTTACTAAAGTGTTACGTACAATCTGGTTGGTCGTTTCCATATACTAACATTATCACTAATGAGTAACGTAGAGTCTGTTTGTTTGTTTGTTTTTGGAATTTCGCACAAAGCTACTCGAGGGCTATCTGTGCTAGCCGTCCCTAATTTAGCAGTGTAAGACTAGAGGGAAGGCAGCTAGTCATCACCACCCACCGCCAACTCTTGGGCTACTCTTTTGCCAACGAATATTGGGATTGACCGTCACATTATAACGCCCCACGGCTGGGAGGGCGAGCATGTTTGGCGCGACGGGGATGCGAACCCGCGACCCTCAGATTACGAGTCGCACGCCTTAACGCGCTTGGCCATGCCGGGCCTACGTAGAGTCTGACTGGGTTTTTTTCCAACACTAACACTAATCTCATATCACAAAACAATATCATCTTATCAAGAAACGCTATCAAGGTTATTCAGGTATGTTTTACTTACACTTCACAATACACGTAAACCACAGTTTGAGTAATTCTGTCTCCGAGTGAGGTGAGCTTTGAAAGAGACATTATTTTATAAAGCAGCCTCGTGCACGTGACCGTAACTACAGATCCCTAATTTGAATAATGTAAAACTTTCCAAGACATGTTTTGTTCCCATAATCTTCGTAGCAAAGATTACAGCAAAATAATGTTATTGTATCGATGTAACGTTCAACAAATATCACCATCACTCAACACATGTGAAATAAACAAAACATGAACCTAATCAAGTTACTCAGTTTTACGAAATGTGGACTGGTTTGAAAAAATAGCGTGTATAAACAACCCAACTTTAAACACACTTATAAGCACTCGTAATTAAGTACTTATGTATGAACAGACCGAAGTACTCGTATATATACAGAGAGCAGTACTGATGAATGTATAGAATTAATCTGAGCGGAGGACACCATAATGTTGTTAAACACAGGAAATTCCACATTATTTTAAGAGTACGTTTAAGGTAAAAATGAGTGGACGATCCATAATACTTCAAGTGTATATTAGATTAAGTGTACGTATACTGTAAAATAGGGTGGAAAGTCCAAATTACTTTAAATATACGGATACATTAAAAGTGTGAATATATTCCACAATACTCTAAACGTACGTGTAAAGTAGAAGTGGTTGTAAATTCCACGCCATTTTATATGTGTTTTATTCTGTTACCTGTTAGATAAAACACACAACATTCAAGGAAAACAAAATACGCGTAGAGTGAAAGTGGGTGGAAACTCCACATCTTTAAATGGAAGTATTCAGTAAAACTTCACGTTATTTTGAATATAAATATGTAGTAAAAGCGGATGGAAGGTCCATATTACTTCAAATATGCCTTTACAGTAAAAGTTGTCGCGTTAAAATACTAGTATTACAAGCTGCCCTAGAATATCACATTATATGTCACGTTAAATGGTAGTATTACAAGCTGCCCCAGAATATCACATTATATGTCACGTTAAATGGTAGTATTACAAGCTGTTCCAGAATATCCTATCAATCGTTATGTTACAAAACTAGCTTTACGTGCTAATGGTTGCAGGGTACTCGGACTGTTGCTTTAACTCCTTTTAAGCCTCATATGAATGTTTGTTGGGCCACTAATAAATCCAAGAAACGAACAGTCCAATGGCTGTTGGTGTAATGCTTGCTCATAGGTGCATCTTAGTTCTATAATTTCACATGGTTTAGACGTTCACGTGCTCGATCATGGGTTAGCGGCCCCTTTGTCCAATGTTTAAGCTGCATTTTATTTTACTTTTTTTTTTTGCAAATTCTGAGTAATTGATACTTTCAGATACCTTCGGTCTAATGGTATCTTAGTACAAGTGGAATGCGATTGGTGTGTTCTTTGTTGATAGAGTTAAGTATTTACTTCTGGTTATAGGAACCAGCTTCAGTCTGATGGTATCTTAGTACAAGTGGAATGAGATCGGTGTGTTCTTTGTTGATAGAGTTAAGTATTTACTTCTGGTTATAGGAACCAGCTTCGGTCTGATGGTATGTTAGTACAAGGGGAATGCGATCGGTGTTTTGTTTGTTGATAGAGTTAAGTATTTACTCCTGGTTATAGGAACCAGCTTCGGTCTGATGGTATCTTAGTACAAGTGGAATGCGATTGGTGTGTTCTTTGTTGATAGAGTTAAGTATTTACTTCTGGTTACAAGAACCAGCTTCAGGCTGATGGTATCTTAGTACAAGGGGAATGAGATCGGTGTGTTCTTTGTTGGTAGAGTTAAGTATTTACTCCTGGTTATAGGAACCAGCTTCGGTCTGATGGTATCTTAGTACAAGGGGATTGAGATCGGTGTGTTCTTTGTTGATAGAGTTAAGTATTTAATCCAGGTTATAGGAACCAGCTTCGGTCTGATGGTATGTTAGTACAAGTGCAATGCGATTGGTGTGTTCTTTGTTGATAGAGTTAAGTATTTACTCCTGGTTATAGGAACCAGCTTCGGTCTGATGGTATGTTAGTACAAGTGGAATGCGATTGGTGTGTTTTTTGTTGATAGAGTTAAGTATTTACTTCTGGTTATAGGAACCAGCTTCGGGCTGATGGTATCTTAGTACAAGGAAAATGAGATTGGTGTGTTTTTTGTTGATAGAGTTAAGTATTTACTTCTGGTTATAGGAACCAGCTTCGGGCTGATGGTATCTTAGTACAAGGAAAATGAGATCGGTGTGTTCTTTGTTGATAGAGTTAAGTATTTAATCCAGGTTATAGGAACCAGCTTCGGTCTGATGGTATGTTAGTACAAGTGCAATGCGATTGGTGTGTTCTTTGTTGATAGAGTTAAGTATTTACTTCTGGTTATAGGAGCCAGCTTCGGTCTGATGGTATCTTAGTACAAGTGGAATGCGATTGGTGTGTTCTTTGTTGATAGAGTTAAGTATTTACTTCTGGTTATAGGAACCAGCTTCGGGCTGATGGTATCTTAGTACAAGTGGAATGAGATCGGTGTGTTCTTTGTTGATAGAGTTAAGTATTTACTTCTGGTTATAGGAACCAGCATCGGTCTGATGGTATCTTAGTACAAGTGGAATCCGATCGGTGTGTTCTTTGTTGGTAGAGTTAAGTATTTACTCCTGGTTATAGGAACCAGCTTCAGTCTGATGGTATCTTAGTACAAGTGGAATGCGATTGGTGTGTTCTTTGTTGATAGAGTTAAGTATTTACTTCTGGTTATAGGAACCAGCTTCGGTCTGATGGTATGTTAGTACAAGTGCAATGCGATTGGTGTGTTCTTTGTTGATAGAGTTAAGTATTTACTCCTGGTTATAGGAACCAGCTTCGGTCTGATGGTATCTTAGTACAAGTGGAATGCGATTGGTGTGTTCTTTGTTGATAGAGTTAAGTATTTACTTCTGGTTACAGGAACCAGCTTCAGGCTGATGGTATCTTAGTACAAGGGGAATGAGATCGGTGTGTTCTTTGTTGGTAGAGTTAAGTATTTACTCCTGGTTATAGGAACCAGCTTCGGTCTGATGGTATCTTAGTACAAGGGGATTGAGATCGGTGTGTTCTTTGTTGATAGAGTTAAGTATTTAATCCAGGTTATAGGAACCAGCTTCGGTCTGATGGTATGTTAGTACAAGTGCAATGCGATTGGTGTGTTCTTTGTTGATAGAGTTAAGTATTTACTCCTGGTTATAGGAACCAGCTTCGGTCTGATGGTATGTTAGTACAAGTGGAATGCGATTGGTGTGTTCTTTGTTGATAGAGTTAAGTATTTACTTCTGGTTGTAGGAATCAGCTTCGGGCTGATGGTATCTTAGTACAAGGGGATTGAGATCGGTGTGTTCTTTGTTGATAGAGTTAAGTATTTAATCCAGGTTATAGGAACCAGCTTCGGTCTGATGGTATGTTAGTACAAGTGCAATGCGATTGGTGTGTTCTTTGTTGATAGAGTTAAGTATTTACTCCTGGTTATAGGAACCAGCTTCGGTCTGATGGTATGTTAGTACAAGTGGAATGCGATTGGTGTGTTCTTTGTTGATAGAGTTAAGTATTTACTCCTGGTTATAGGAACCAGCTTCGGTCTGATGGTATGTTAGTACAAGTGGAATGCGATTGGTGTGTTCTTTGTTGATAGAGTTAAGTATTTACTCCTGGTTATAGGAACCAGCTTCGGGCTGATGGTATCTTAGTACAAGGAAAATGAGATCGGTGTGTTCTTTGTTGATAGAGTTAAGTATTTACTCCTGGTTATAGGAACCAGCTTCGGTCTGATGGTATGTTAGTACAAGTGGAATGCGATTGGTGTGTTCTTTGTTGATAGAGTTAAGTATTTACTTCTGGTTGTAGGAACCAGCTTCGGGCTGATGGTATCTTAGTACAAGTGGAATGCGATCGATGTGTTCTTTGTTGGTAGAGTTAAGTATTTACTTCTGGTTATAGGAACCAGCTTCGGTCTGATGGTATCTTAGTACAAGTGGAATGCGATTTGTGTGTTCTTTGTTGGTAGAGTTAAGTATTTACTTCTGGTTATAGGAACCAGCTTCGGTCTGATGGTATCTTAGTACAAGTGGAATGCGATCGATGTGTTCTTTGTTGGTAGAGTTAAGTATTTACTTCTGGTTATAGGAACCAGCTTCGGTCTGATGGTATCTTAGTACAAGTGGAATGCGATCGGTGTTTTGTTTGTTGATAGAGTTAAGTATTTACTTCTGGTTGTAGGAACCAGCTTCGGTCTGATGGTATCTTAGTACAAGTGGAATGCGATCGGTGTTTTGTTTGTTGATAGAGTTAAGTATTTACTTCTGGTTGTAGGAACCAGCTTCGGTCTGATGGTATCTTAGTACAAGGAAAATGAGATCGGTGTGTTCTTTGTTGGTAGAGTTAAGTATTTACTTCTGGTTGTAGGAACCAGCTTCGGGCTGATGGTATGTTAGTACAAGTGGAATGAGATCGGTGTGTTCTTTGTTGGTAGAGTTAAGTATTTACTTCTGGTTATAGGAACCAGCTTCGGTCTGATGGTATCTTAGTACAAGTGGAATGCGATTTGTGTGTTCTTTGTTGGTAGAGTTAAGTATTTACTTCTGGTTATAGGAACCAGCTTCGGTCTGATGGTATCTTAGTACAAGGAAAATGAGATCGGTGTGTTCTTTGTTGGTAGAGTTAAGTATTTACTTCTGGTTATAGGAACCAGCTTCGGTCTGATGGTATCTTAGTACAAGTGGAATGCGATCGATGTGTTCTTTGTTGGTAGAGTTAAGTATTTACTTCTGGTTATAGGAACCAGCTTCGGTCTGATGGTATCTTAGTACAAGGAAAATGAGATCGGTGTGTTCTTTGTTGGTAGAGTTAAGTATTTACTTCTGGTTATAGGAACCAGCTTCGGTCTGATGGTATCTTAGTACAAGTGGAATGCGATCGATGTGTTCTTTGTTGGTAGAGTTAAGTATTTACTCTGGTTATAGGAACCAGCTTCGGTCTGATGGTATCTTAGTACAAGTGGAATGCGATTTGTGTGTTCTTTGTTGGTAGAGTTAAGTATTTACTTCTGGTTATAGGAACCAGCTTCGGTCTGATGGTATCTTAGTACAAGTGGAATGCGATCGATGTGTTCTTTGTTGGTAGAGTTAAGTATTTACTTCTGGTTATAGGAACCAGCTTCGGTCTGATGGTATCTTAGTACAAGTGGAATGCGATCGGTGTTTTGTTTGTTGATAGAGTTAAGTATTTACTTCTGGTTATAGGAACCAGCTTCAGTCTGATGGTATCTTAGTACAAGTGGAATCCGATCGGTGTGTTCTTTGTTGATAGAGTTAAGTATTTACTTCTGGTTATAGGAACCAGCTTCGGTCTGATGGTATCTTAGTACAAGTGGAATGTGATCGGTGTGTTCTTTGTTGGTAGAGTTAAGTATTTACTCTTGGTTATAGGAACCAGCTTCAGTCTGATGGTATCTTAGTACAAGGGGAATGAGATCGGTGTGTTCTTTGTTGATAGAGTTAAGTATTTACTTCTGGTTATAGGAACCAGCTTCGGTCTGATGGTATCTTAGTACAAGTGGAATGCGATCGATGTGTTCTTTGTTGATAGAGTTAAGTATTTACTCCTGGTTATAGGGACCAGCTTCGGTCTGATGGTATCTCAGTACAAGTGGAATGCGATCGGTGTGTTCTTTGTTGGTAGAGTTAAGTATTTACTTTTGGTTATAGGAATCAGCTTCGGTCTGATGGTATCTTAGTACAAGTGGAATGCGATCGGTGTGTTCTTTGTTGGTAGAGTTAAGTATTTACTCCTGGTTATAGGAACCAGCTTCGGTCTGATGGTATCTTAGTACAAGGGGAATGAGATCGGTGTGTTCTTTGTTGATAGAGTTAAGTATTTACTCCTGGTTATAGGAACCAGCTTCGGTCTGATGGTATGTTAGTACAAGTGGAATGCGATTGGTGTGTTCTTTGTTGATAGAGTTAAGTATTTACTTCTGGTTATAGGAACCAGCTTCGGGCTGATGGTATCTTAGTACAAGTGGAATGAGATCGGTGTGTTCTTTGTTGATAGAGTTAAGTATTTACTTCTGGTTATAGGAACCAGCATCGGTCTGATGGTATCTTAGTACAAGTGGAATCCGATCGGTGTGTTCTTTGTTGGTAGAGTTAAGTATTTACTCCTGGTTATAGGAACCAGCTTCAGTCTGATGGTATCTTAGTACAAGTGGAATGCGATCGGTGTTTTGTTTGTTGATAGAGTTAAGTATTTACTCCTGGTTATAGGAACCAGCTTCGGTCTGATGGTATCTTAGTACAAGTGGAATGCGATTTGTGTGTTCTTTGTTGGTAGAGTTAAGTATTTACTTCTGGTTATAGGAACCAGCTTCGGTCTGATGGTATCTTAGTACAAGTGGAATGCGATCGGTGTGTTCTTTGTTGATAGAGTTAAGTATTTACTCCTGGTTATAGGAACCAGCTTCGGTCTGATGGTATCTTAGTACAAGTGGAATGCGATCGGCGTGTTCTTTGTTGATAGAGTTAAGTATTTACTCCTGGTTATAGGAACCAGCTTCGGTCTGATGGTATGTTAGTACAAGTGGAATGCGATCGATGTGTTCTTTGTTGGTAGAGTTAAGTATTTACTTCTGGTTATAGGAACCAGCTTCGGTCTGATGGTATCTTAGTACAAGTGGAATGCGATTTGTGTGTTCTTTGTTGGTAGAGTTAAGTATTTACTTCTGATTATAGGAACCAGCTTCGGTCTGATGGTATCTTAGTACAAGTGGAATGCGATCGATGTGTTCTTTGTTGGTAGAGTTAAGTATTTACTTCTGGTTATAGGAACCAGCTTCGGTCTGATGGTATCTTAGTACAAGTGGAATCCGATCGGTGTGTTCTTTGTTGATAGAGTTAAGTATTTACTCCTGGTTATAGGAACCAGCTTCGGTCTGATGGTATGTTAGTACAAGTGGAATGAGATCGGCGTGTTCTTTGTTGATAGAGTTAAGTATTTACTCCTGGTTACAGGAACCTGCTTCGGTCTGATGGTATCTTAGTACAAGTGGAATCCGATCGGTGTGTTCTTTGTTGATAGAGTTAAGTATTTACTCCTGGTTATAGGAACCAGCTTCGGTCTGATGGTATCTTAGTACAAGTGGAATGCGATCGGTGTGTTCTTTGTTGGTAGAGTTAAGTATTTACTCCTGGTTATAGGAACCAGCTTCAGTTTGATGGTATCTTAGTACAAGTGGAATCCGATCGGTGTGTTCTTTGTTGATAGAATTAAGTATTTACTCCTGGTTATAGGAACCAGCTTCGGTCTGATGGTATCTTAGTACAAGTGGAATGCGATCGGTGTGTTCTTTGTTGGTAGAGTTAAGTATTTACTTCTGGTTATAGGGACTAGCTTCGGCGGTTGCATAGTTGCTGAAAGAATGAGGGAAGTGTTTTTTAGAAGAAAACTCTTTTCATGTCTGTATTTTCTGATTTATAATCACTGTCATCGCTACATAGTTGACAAAGACATAAAACCGATGTTGATCTTTCGTTACTGTACGGATCGAATAATTCGAAATGTGTGAACGTGTTTCTTGGTAATGTGTCCTAGTGGTCAAATGGTCGTTTTGTATGTGTATGTTGATGTTGAGAAAGTAGAGGGTTGTGTGGAATATTTCTCACGTAAGTTCTGAAGACGGGTGGAATGAGGAAACACTACGTAGACGAGTTTCTAAATCAGATTTGTCCATAGACAACACCCAGAATGTCGTCATTATAACAACGGTGCATCATGAGTACTGATACGTTGTATTCATTAAACATACAAGTTTCGGTGTATCAAAAAAAACAACAAGTTGGCAAAGAATTATTGTTTGTTATAACACTGTTTCACATGACGTAATCATTGTTACTTGTTTGTTATTTTATTGTTTGGCGTGATATGTTAAATGTTACTTGTTTGTTATAACATTGTTTGGCGTGATATGTTAAATGTTATTTGTTTGTTATAACATTGTTTGGCGTGATATGTTAAATGTTATTTGTTTGTTATAACATTGTTTGGCGTGATATATTAGATGTTACTTGTTTGTTATTTTATTGTTTCGTGTGAGGTAATAAATGTTACTTGTTTGTGTTAAATCAAGTTTTAAGTTTTTGTTACAATTAATCTTTGTTAAATACCTAAATGTTAGTCTAAATAAATACAACAACAAAAAACGAAGCGCACTTGATATGTTCCATACTATTTGCAGTTACTAAAGTTGTATTTCATTGGCTTTTCTGACAAATTTGCTTCACAAACGTACACGTTAATTCCAACAAAGTGTGTGAAAACGTTACTTACGGCTCGCTTCCGATTGATAAGTGACGAGATACTGACTTGGGGGACGTCTGAAACTCGCCGTCTGATCGATATAAGAAGGATTCTCTTCGCTGTGGCATTGTTTGCAGAACCAGACCAGAAGACGGACTTGTTCCATCCAAAAGAGTTCTATTCTGCGAGTTGCCATTGTCCACGTCGAAACTAAACCATAACAAAGTAGTAAATATTAAATAACTTAGATTTCTCACTCAGTAAATATGATAGTCTTCGTACGTAATTTATCAGAACAAAATTGTACTTCAGAAAGCGGCCCGGCATGGCCAAGCGTGTTAAGGCGTGCGACTCGTAATCTGAGGATCGCGGGTTCGCATCCCCGTCGCGCCAAATATGCTCGCCCTTTCAGCCGTGGGGATGTTATAATGTTACGGTCATTCCTACTATTCGTTGGTAATAGAGTGACCCAAGAGTTGGCGGTGAGTAGTGATGACAAGCTGCCTTCCCTCTAGTCTTACACTGATAAATTAGGGACGGCTAACACAAATAGTCCTCGTGTAGTTTTGTGCGAAATTAAAAAAAAAAACAAAAACAAACTTTTGAAAGCTAAAAAAATCACCACATCAGATTAATAGCTCAAGTAACACTCGGTTCACCTAAGAACGTAATGTATTTGCCTCGTAGTAACAAATTCGTCGCTTTGAAATCATTTTGATTTGGTATTTCAATCAATGAAACAAGATATATTATTATTAATGAATTAAAGCAAAATTTATTTAAAGATTTGCGATTTGTTTTCGAACACTTTAAGGCATCATTTTTGGCTAAGTTGAAAAACGAACAAGTTTACTGGGGAGTTTTTCAAGGGGATTCTAATCTCCTGTTAGGTTCATTTAAGTGTACGTTTGTTTTAGAGTTTTCGCGCAGGGTTAAACATGGGATGTTTGCATATGACCACATAGGATAACCTTACCTAATTATGAGATTAAATAACTTACCAGAAACATCCGCAGCCAACTAACTCCTAGGATGTTTTTGTATGATCGATTAATGGGATTTGACCGTCACTATTATAACCCTAGTGCGCCCCAACAGTCCCTAAATATGGAGTGAATTTTAGTGACAGATGGACGCGAACAAAAAATCGTTCAATTTACAACCAGAGCAGGCTAACAGTAGGCCACATCTACTGTCTGAGATCGGTGTTTACTTGCAGGCCTTCTACATTGCGACAGCAAGGAAAAGATCACTCTTACTGCGATTATATTTACCAACAAGATAATAAAGTATGGATCGAACTGGTTCACAATTATCCTGAGAATTAGGTTATTCTTGTTTAATTGCAAATACTGTTATCTAAACGGAAATCGAGTTGTATTTGTCGGGAAAAAAAATTAAAAGATAGCTTTTTGACCTTGTCTGTTTTAGTTGGAAAACTACAAATTTTTTTGTGTTATCTGAAATCTGTCATTTGGTTTCAATCCAGTTGTATTTGTCGAATAAAAAAAAATGAAGATAACTTTCTGACCTTATCTGATCCACTTGAAAAACTACACTTTTTTATCTGAAATCTGTCATTTGGTTTCAATCAAGTTGTACTTGTCGAATAAAAAAAATTAAAAGATATTTTAGACCTTATCTTTTTTACTTGAAAAGCTACGCATTTTTTGTTTTTATCTGAAATTTTTCATTTAATTTCAATGCAACAAAGTACATGGATGAAGTCTACATGGGTGAAGTCCACATGGATAAAGTCTACATGGATGAAGTCTACATGAATAAAGTCTACATGGATGAAGTCTACATGGATGAGGATAAATTGACTGTAAATTTGTCAATATCGAGAATTTCGTTCTGGAAATTTAGATCGATTTTTGAAAACTAATTTACTGCAATATTGCGGCATCCTTCTGACTGAAACCTAGGGTAGACTTAATATTGTGTCATCCTTCTGACTTAAACCTAGGGTAGACTTAATATTGTGTCATCCTTCTGACTGAAACCTAGGGTAGACTTAACATTGTGGCATCCTTCTGACTTAAACCTAGGGTAGACTTAACATTGTGGCATCCTTCTGACTGAAACTTTAGGTAGACTTTACATTGTGGCATCCTTCTGACTGAAACCTAGGGTAGACTTAACATTGTGTCATCCTTCTGACTGAAACCTAGGGTAGACTTAACATTGTGGCATCCTTCTGACTGAAACCTAGGGTAGACTTAACATTGTGTCATCCTTCTGACTGAAACCTAGGGTAGACTTAACATTGTGTCATCCTATAACTAAAAGCTGGGGTAGAATTAACTTTGTGCCATCCTTATAACTGAAAACTATGGTAGAGTCATCATTTTGACATCCTTCTAACTGAAATCTAGGGTAGAGTCATCATTTTGGCATCCTTCTGACAGAAAATCGGGTAGACTTAACATAGCATCATTCTTCTAACTGAAAACTAGAGTATAGTTAATATTGTGGAATTCTTCTAACTGAAACCTAGGGTAGATTTAACATAACGGTGAGTGAAGACTGGAGTAGACTTGCTCACCATAAAAAATGAATTTGTCAAACTACACAAAGAAATCATATTTTCGACAATAATTCACCCTGAAGAAGGAAAGTTTGTTTGCTTAAATAATTTTTTGCGCAAAGTTATATAAAGATTATCTATGTGTATCCATCCTTAACTCCGAGTCCATAGACAAGAAAGAAAGCAGATAAACACACCATCTACACTCTTATAGTGTGGTCGGGCGTGAAATAAAGGCTAGAATATTGTACTGTGGGTTGGACGGTCTATAGTTTCCTTCCTGTGGATGTAAAATATGCACTTTCATTAACGTTAGCGCGTTATAAAAGTAACGGTCAAATACCGCTATTCATATATTTTTTTCCAAAATCTTGGAGTTCAGTGATTTTCGGTCACTTCTTTCATCTCAACTCAAAATTATGGATAACTGCTACGGATATCAATTACAGTCATATGAAAAAGTTGGGACACCCTATGAAAGCCTGTGTATTTTTGTAACATTTTTGGATACATAGATGTTTAATCTCAAATTTAACAATACTGAGAGATTATAGGAATATAACTAAACAATTAAACCTGAAGAAAAGACTTTTCAAGATCTTCTGTAAATCTGTAAATTTTTGTAATTTCACAAAAATGCATATTCTACCTGAGGAAAAGTTAGGACACCCCCACATTTATTCCCACTTAAAATGGCTCAACTCACACACAGGTGTATTACACCAGGTGCACATGATTAGAAGATTGTTACTCAGCATTTTGAATGAGGCTTGCCCTATTTAAACCTCAGACATTTAGTTTGGTGTGCTCCTGACTGTTGAAGTGAGAGTGAGCACCATGGTGAGAGGCCTTCGGAAAGAAAATTGTAGCAGCTTATGAGTCTGGTAAGGGATTTGAAAAGACCCCAAAAGATTTTGAAATCGACCTAGACAGCTCACAATCATAGAATCCACCATGAATTCTACTGTGTATCAGAGGGTGCTTGTGGATCATGTGAGACCATCTGTAAGAAAATTAAAGCTGAAGCGGAACCGGACCCTGCAACACGACAATGACCCAAAACATACTAGTAAGTCCACCAAGGACTGGCTGAAAACTAAAAAATGGAGAGTCCTGGAATGGCCGAGTCAAAGCCCAGATCTTAATCCCATTGAAATGCTGTGGGGTGACTTGAAACGGGCTGTACATGCAAGAAACCCCTCAAAGATCTCACAACTGAAAGAATTCTGCATTGAGGAGTGGGGCAAACTTTTTTCATACCGATGTCAGAGACTGGTAGATGGCTACATGAAGCGTCTCACTGCAGTTACACCCCCCCCCGCTAGTTCAGCGGTATGTCTCCGGATTTACAACGCTAAAATCACGGGTTCGATTCCTCTCGGTGGGCTGAGCAGATAGCCCTATGTGGCTTTGCTATAAGAAACACACACACACACACACTGCAGTTATTTTAGCCAAAGGGGGTAACACTAGCTATTGGGGGATAGGGTGTCCTAAGTTTTCCTCAGTTAGAATATGCATTTTTGTAGAATTACATTTACAAAAGATCTTGAAAAGTCTTTTCTTCAGGTTTAATTGTTTAGTTATATTCCAATAATCTCTCAGTATTGTTAAATTTGAGATTAAACATCTATGTATCCAAAAATGTTACAAAAATACACAGGCTTTCATAGGGTGTCCTAACTTTTTCACATGACTGTATGTAAGCCTACGAGAATACCGGAAACTAACAAAACTTACAGAACATCCAAGGCCACTGTGTGCTAAACATTGAGTTACGCCTGGTCCGAAGAAGGAGGCCCCAGCTTCCGAAACCGTTAAGTGCTTCTTTACTTGAATTTTCTTAAGTCTTACTTGTAGAAAACGTCATTAAATGTATTGATATAACATCAATTCAGATTAGCTACAAGTTACAATACGCTTGTAAAAACATTTGCTTTTAGTACATGGTCACGTAAAGTAATATCAAATGACACGAGTCTGTGTCAGTGGAACAAAACTGACATTACACGATATCACCCTGTATCAGTGGAACAAAACTGACATTTCATGGCAGGAATCGGTGTCAATGGAACAACACTGATATCACATGATATGAATCTGGTTAAGTGAAACTCAAGTGAGATCACATGATATGAATTTATGGAACATGATATGCCTTTGTGTCAGGGGATAAAAGCTGATATCACATGATATTAATCGAGTTCGGTGGAACAAAAGTGACATCACATGGCGTGACTCTGTGTCAGTGGATGAAAGCTGACATCTCGTAATATGAATCTGTGTCAGTAGGTGAAAGCTGACATCACGTGACATGACTCTGTGTCAGTGGATGAAAGCTGACTTCACCTGACATGACTCTGTGTGATGTTTAGCTGCTGTTCATCCCACTTTGGTTCAATAGAAGTTTGGTTCAAAGTTGATGACCAGTTTTGAGCCGGTCTCTTTGATTGGGATTGGCTGACAGATAACTAGATAGAATGTTGCATGTTGCATATCAACATCCATGTATATTAAGAAGCTAAAATTAAAACGAGGTTTAATCAATAGTTTTTTAAGAAAAATATCCATAAAACAAGGCATCAAACACAAGAAACTGGTGTAACGTGGTGTAATTATAAACAACACATGTGTTTGGGTTGGTGAACTTCACTATTTCATTTCTACTACTGTAAATACGGCCTGGCATGGCCAAGCGCGTAAGGCGTGCGACTCGTAATCCGAGGGTCGCGGGTTCGTGCCCGCGTCGCGCCAAACATGCTCGTCCTCCCAGCCGTGGGGGGCGTTATAATGTTACGGTCAATCCCACTATTCGTTAGTAAAAGAGTAGCCCAAGAGTTGGCGGTGGGTGGTGATGACTAGCTGCCTTCCCTCTAGTCTTACACTACTAAATTAGGGACGGCTCGGTGCAGCGGGCTAACAACCTACTCACTTAAATACCTGTTGAAGAATCCGCAAGCGATTGCGGCCCTATGTTCCTTGATGGAATCTAATGGTGATAACAAGCTAGCTGTAAACACACTTTCTTTACGCACCAACAAATAAACTAGCATACGTTCTTTGTGGTGTTGTATCTTAAGACGTAACTGGAATCTAGTATCATGGTCATTAGCTGGATTAACGATACGTTTACGATCTTAGACATATGATCTATCCATATTTTTTACACGATACGACATCTGATGTATTGGACTCGTACGACTGATTAGAGTTTTATTTTAATCGATTATAGCTTCAGCAAACCATTTTTATGTTCCAGTGATTTAAAAACTGAATTGTTGTGCATTAAAAATGTTGTGGTTTTATGAGTAAAATAACAGTTTTGTAGTACTTAAAATCAAACTACGAGAATTATATTGAATAAAACAGCCACACTGCAAGTACAATAAAGAATCTGGCTTGAGCTAAAAATCAACGTACTACAACATCGAATAGACAGACATACCTCACACACATACATTCAAAGACCACGTCACCTTACATACATAATAGTCAATATACAGGTTATTATTCAATAAACACATCTTCAGATGGGGTGCATAATGTTCACCATACACGTCATATCTTACA
>NC_134826.1:134678538-134729421 GCF_004210375.1 Tachypleus tridentatus
GTTGGAACTTTTAAGAATTAGGTTTCGATACTCGTAGTGCGCACAGCATAAATATTATTTTGTATATTTTTCCCCTTAACAACAAATAAACAAAAATAAGAGTTTAAAGTCCCTCATTTAGTTAAAGGTAAATCTGAAAACTTATAACGCTAAAAATCAGGTTTCGATACCGCAGCGGGCATAACACGGACAGCCCACTGAGTAGCGAGGTGTTTAACTTCAAACAGATAAACAAGAGGTAAATTGTAATGTCACATACTGCAAATGATTGGATAGTTAATACAAAAAACAAACTATTTACATGATACACGGTCGTTTTAGAAGGTAAATGAGAACCTAGGAATGTCTTTTAAATCTTCTATTTATGAAGTTCAAGATAATTACATCTTTCTGTTCAATTAATGGTTGTAAATAACAGACGATAATGTACCCAGTAAGATGAACAGCGACATCTATATAATAAGCAACTATATTCATGAGGATTTATTTGCATGTTTGAAATTATTGTAATATTTAGCGATATGACCACTGATGATTTAATTCTGTTTTTCCGACAAATTTATGCGAATATTTATTCGCTGTGATGGTGTTTTCAGAGCTGCTTAACCCAAGGTGCTTATTTACATATGCACATAGACCAGTCATTATGTAGTGACGTAGCATTATAGATGATCAAACAATCCAAAGTGATCTATTTCACGAACATATGACCTCAGTCTCATTATTAGCATATGAAATAAAAAAAAAAAAAAACGTTTCATTACATAAGCAGTACTCAATCTAAAGATATGCAAAGTAGAAGGACAAAAAATAGTATAAAATTAGAATCTAGGAGTTCTTTGTAGGGGCGTATACATGCCAGTATATATATAGATATCTCTTCATACGTACATATATATTCACCTGAAGTGATTGCATCAGTTCTAAATTAGCTTTAAAAGTGGGAACTTCCTCATTTGAACAGGTGCAGAAGAGAGTAGCAAGGCTTGCTCTACGAGAACACGTCGTTTAAATGCACATATGCAATAGGATTTTCTTTTCGTAGGAAGTTCTATATAACTTATCTGCACAAGCTTTTTTTAACTTGTTTAATTGGCTATGATGCATGACCAATACGAATGGGCTGCTTTATGTAATTAGACGATCGACATTATTATTATTATTTTTTTTTGCATGAGAAAAAAGTTTAGAAGGATTGTCGTTAATAACAAAAGTTCTCAAACAAAGAAATTTATATCGCTCTAGTCTATTTCAGTGTTACCTGTCTGCTGTCTTCTCTCTCTCTCTCTCTATATATATATATATATATATATACACATCTTTAAAATACTAAAAATATAAATAGTCGCTTTTTAACGGCCCTCGTAATCTGAGGGTCGCGGGTTTGAATCCCCGTCGTACCAAACATGCTCGCCCTTTCAGCTGTGGAGGCGTTATAATGTTACGGTCAATCCCACTATTCGTTGGTAAAAGAGCAGCCCAAAAATTGGCGGTGGGTGGCGATGACTAGCTGCCTTCCCTCTAATCTTACACTGTTAAATTAGGGACGGCTAGCGCAGATAGACCTCGTGTAGCTTTGCCCGAAATTCAAAAACAAACAAAGAAGACACCGAGAAAAATGGCCCTTTGACAGTATGATATTTAAGACTTATGGAAAGAAAGTAAACCAACAATCCAATTTGTTTGTTTTATATGAGTCCTACGATTGTATTCCATTTTATACTAGGATGTTTTTGTAATGAGATTCATGACTGAACAAGACATTTGACGCAAACTTCGCTTTAATTAACTGAGTAAAAATAACGACCTAAAACGCCGAGCAAGTAAAAAAAATTTTTTTTTTTCAAGATTAAAGAATGCTAATTATGTTTTGATTTATTAAAGCAAAATTAATGGGATAGGTAAGGAACAACTGAATAGTGTTTGGATGCCCTTAAAACGATCACAGGGAAATATTTCTAGATGACCATTTTTGTCCAACAGGCCCGGCATAGCCAAGAGTGTTAAGGCGTGCGACTCGTAATGTGAGAGTCGCGGGTTCGAATCCCTGTCGCACCAAACATGCTCGCCCGTGGGAACGTTATAATGTGACGGTAAATCCAACTATTCGTTAGTAAAAGAGTAGCCCATGAGTTGGCGGTGGGTGGTGATGATTATCTGCCTTCCCTCTAGTCTTACACTGCAAAATTAGGGGCGGCTAGCGTAGATAGCCCTCGAGTAGCTTTGCGCGAAATTCGAGACAAGCAAACCCTTGACAACCAAGTGGTAGGGAATAAAAGTACAGCACCCCCTAGTAACAGGTAATAAAAATTCAGACAAAAAAAGATGAGCGAATAAGAGACGAGATGATTAAATTGTGAATACCTACTTTTGTTACAATAAAGCAACAACAGTGAATTTGAAATTATTTCATTTATTTTTTCACGTTTTCTTTATTTTGAGATAATTTTATCTGTTAAAGAAGGGGATATTATTTAAACCATTATAAAGTATCACACAGTTTAATTTGAAATAAATGTAAGAGAAATTTTGACCGAGTCATTTCTCCAGAAACGAGCCTGGGGTAACGCACGTAAATATCTTTTTATGAAAGAAACGTAAGGAATAGCAAATAAATTGTCTTGTTAGTGGAGCGGGTTCGCGCCCGCGTCGCGCTAAACATGCTCGCCCTCCCAGCCGTGGGGGCGTTATAATGTGACGGTCAATCCCACTATTCGTTGGTAAAAGAGTAGCCCAAGAGTTGGCGGTGGGTGGTGATGACTAGCTGCCTTCCCTCTAGTCTTACACTGCTAAATTAGGGACGGCTAGCACAGATAGCCCTCGAGTAGCTTTGTGCGAAATTCCAAAACAAACAAACAAACTTGTTAGTGGATGCAAGACTTGTTTATCAGAAATAATGAAAAACGAAAAGTTTTTAACTTCATATTGGTTCTGTCTGCTCAAGCTTCTGAGAAAAAATTAAACAAATAATGGATACTTCACTAGTTGTTGTGTGATATAAAGTCAACACTTATAAACACACACATGTGATAACACAACAGAGAGAATGAACTCAACTCTTCTTCTTAACCCTACGAACCTGTAAGTACGTTCACAATATGGACACATTTTTGTGAACAACTTGATAAAGTAAGAAAATTTATTTACAAAGAACATTGTTAGCTTTTTCTTTGGCACAGAAAATCACGCAATAAATTTCAAATTAAAAAAAAATCCTTTTTGTAGTAGGTTTCGTTCATGTTGAATTAGGATAAGGTAATTGAAAGAAACGACTACTAACGGGAAGTATGTGAGACTAACTGTGACTTAATAATTATCAAAACATTGAAAACCTTATAGGACTGAACTGCAAGTTATCTAAAGATTGAATACGTTGTAACACCGAATTGTGACTGAACAAGTGTTTAACGTTAAGAATCTGAACCACTGAGCTGTAACTTAACAACCATGTAGGGCTGAACTGTCACATATAAGTTATCAAAATATTAAAACCTTATAGGACTAAACTGTAACTTAAAAGTGATCAGAACATTAAAACCTTATAGGACTAAACTGTGACTTACAAGCTATTGCAACGTAAAAACCTTATAGGACTAAATTGTGACTTACAAGCTATTGCAACGTAAAAACCTTATAGGACTAAACTGTGACTTACAAGCTATTGCAACATAAAAACCTTATAGGACCAAATTGTGACCAAGTAGTTGTCAAAACATTAATATCTTATAGAACTAAACTATGGCTAATTAGTTATCAGAGCAAATATTGCTAAATATGAAATTTCTCCTAGTAGTAAGTCTGAAGGCTAATAACGCTAAAACCCGAGATAAGTACAGAAACAGATAGCTCTAATATGGTAACTAATTGAGAGTTTTACACAAAGAAACAACACTGTTTATTTTCAGAAAGAACAAATAGTGCTAAAATCAGGGGTTCGATTCCTCTCGGTAGACACAGCAGATAACCAGAAGTGGCTTTGCTCTAAAGAAACATAAACACATACAGACAGACAAATAATAAGGTTTATTTCTTATCGTCACAAACGATAAAAAATCCACATTAACCCTAACGTTTCATCTTTGATTATTTTACCCTCTTTCCAAAAAGGGTAAAGAACTAGGAATGTTAATTTCATCACTAAGTAAAAGAAACAACATTGATTTTAAGTTTAAAGGGTTTTCCATCATTACGTATTTTCAGAGAGGACAAATAATAAGTTTTTTTTAAATATTTTCTGACGAAAAGAATTAACACTGAATTTTCGAGTTAAACGTATTCAACTCACCTTTAATTTAAAATAGAATCGTCTGCTATCATAAACGATATGTCTATACGAAACTGCCTTCGTTACAAAGCTTACAGACATTCGTAATTAATCGCATAAATTTCAGCTACTTTCCAGATGAGTTTTCTAGATTCTAATACACAGCCATAATCTACAAAACGTATTAAAGTTGATGTACTTTTTTTTTCACGTCCTAGCCTTTCGGAATTTGTTTCCAATATCTGTCAACATCTCTTCTAACAAAAGAATAAGTAACCAATTGCTTGTAAAAATTAGCACTGAATGTTCAGTCATGTGTAGTAACACTTAATACGAAGCCTATGGCAGCTTCACTGTTGATGTATGAACAGGAAAAGCGAGGTATCCCAAATCACATCTCTCAATAAGCGAGTTAATTTATTAAGAGTTAACAGAGACTCTAGGGTTACATATAATCTATATAGCATCTTTAAATCAATTCAATTACTATATTAGCTTTAGGGGTGCTCTAACTGAATTAGTTCAACCAAGCCTAGAAGTTAGCCTGGGAGTTGTTTAGTCTTTTAACTTATTCCTGGAGTTTATAAGTAGTGAAACTGTGTATCAAGTAAAGGTTATACACGATATCACAAATATATTGTGCTACAAAATTTAGTTAGTATTATTTATGCACGTGTACTTTCTGTTGCTCGAGCTAGTAGTTATGGCGCTCGAATCGTAATTTGCGAGTTGATAGTTCGAATCCTGTCACCAAACATGTTCACTCTTTCAGTCGTGGAGGTATTTTAATGTTACAGCCAATCCCATTTTTCGTTGATAAAAGAATAGTCTTAAAGTTATCGTTGATTGGTTGGACTAACTGCCTTCCCTATAGTCTTACACTGGTAAATTAGGGTCGGCTAACACAGATAGTCTTCGAGTAGCTTTGTCAGAAATTTCAACAACAAAAACTTTTTGCTCATTTTAAAATAATAATACAAGATGTTCTGAAGTTCGTGGAAAAGGTTCATTCTATGTTAAAGAAAGGTCACACAACAAGTTGTATTGAATACTAATTATTACGATGAATACTCTTTACTTATATTTAAAGACCCCGGCATAGCTAGGTGGTTAAGGCACTCGACTCCTAACCTGAAGGTCGCGGGTTCGAATCCCCGTCACACCAAACATGCACGCCCTTTCAGTTGTGAGGGCGTTATAACGTGACGGTCAATCTTAAAGAGTAGCTCAAGAGTTGGCGGTGGGTGGTGATGACTAGCTGTCTTCTCTCTAGTCTGACACTGCTAAATTAGGAACGGCTAGCGCAGATAGCCCTCGTGTAGCTTTGCGCGAAATTCAAAAACAAGCAAACCTATTTTTAAAAAAACTAATTCTCTTTCACCAGTTTGTTTCGGTCTGGATTTGTTGGAGTTAAACTGGTAAATATGACATTCAGCTTAATTTAACTACTAACTGACTATTTCAGTTTATTATAAACTACTCGGTACCTCTCACACTTTTAAAGTGCTTGCGAACTCCTTCAGTTAACAATAAACTATTAATTACCAGTTTCTGGTTCGTATTCAAGATGCTAACGGACGCCTTCAGTTAACATTATCTATTAAATACCACCTGGCACGGCATGGCCAAGCGTGTTAAGTCGTGCGACTCGTAATCTGAGGATCACGAGTTCGCATCCCCGTCGCGCCAAATATGCTCGCCCTTTCAGCTGTGGGGGCGTTATAATGTGACGGTCAATCCCACTATTCGTTGGTTAAAGAGTAGCTCAAGAGTTGGCGGTGGGTGGTGATGACTAGTTGTCTTCCCTCTAGTCTTACACTGCTAAATTAGGGACGGCTAGCACAGATAGCCCTCGAGTAACTTTGTGCGAAATTCAAAAAACAAGCAAACAAATACCAGCTGCAGAATTGAGTTGCTAACGAGAGCCTTAAATGGACGCTAAATCGCTAATTAACTTTTTTAGGTTTATTTAAGTTACAAATGGACTTATTCTCCCAAGTCAATCTGCTAAATATCACCTTCTAGTTTAAGTCAAACTAAGTCTCCATTTAACTCTAAACTGCTAATTACCTGTTTCCCTCCCCCT
The DNA here is from genome assembly GCF_004210375.1 of Tachypleus tridentatus. Taxonomy (NCBI): domain Eukaryota; kingdom Metazoa; phylum Arthropoda; class Merostomata; order Xiphosura; family Limulidae; genus Tachypleus; species Tachypleus tridentatus. The sequence continues at coordinate 134,684,889 of NC_134826.1, forward strand.
CCCAGTGATACAGCAGTGGTGGGCAGAGCACAGATAGCCAGCCCATTGTGTAGTTTTGTGCGTAATTGTAAACAAACAGACAAGCTAATTACCTTCACCTTCATATTTTCATGATTCATTTTTGTCTTATTTAAGTTAGCAACCAATACCTTCAGTTAAACTGCTAATTACTTCCTTCAAATTTATGTAAGTTGACAAGTTAGTTAGTACTAATTAGCATCTTAGGTTTATGTGGTGTTTATTTATTTATTAGAGTGGAGATTAATTGTATATTTATTATGTACTTAAAGCGCGGCTATTTCTAGGTATTCTACCACATGTCAAATGTACTGAGCAACATACAAAACAAATTTCTTCCAGCTCTTCTGGTGTGCTCCATTGTTACTTCTGTTTGTTTGTTTTGAATTTCACGCGAAACTACTCAAGGGCTATCTGCGCTAACCGTCCCTAATTTAGTAGTGTAAGACTAGAGGGAAGGCAGCTAGTCATCACCGTCAACTCTCGGGCTACTCTTTTACCAACAAATAGCTGGATTGACAGTCACATTATAACGACCCCCACGGCTAAAAGGGCAAGCATGTTTGGTTCGACCGGGATTCGAACCCGCGACCCTCGCATTACGAGTCGAACGCCTTAACCCACCTGGATGTTGTTCTCCCAAGTGGATGGATGACTTATTCTATCCACTCTCTAAGATACTGTGCTACAAACAGTAATTGTGTCTAGAAATATCTTCAGCTTTCTCTTGAATAATCGTTCCTCAGGTGTCGTCCATGGAACTCGTAGAATTATTTTAAAACAGAGAAGTTCGGTGTCTAACATTCACATCCATGTAAGCATCTAGGTGATAAGTGGAGTATAGAATCTTCAGACTTAGTGGTAGTACCTCATCAAGTCTTGAGAAATTATTATTATTCCCCCCGCCTTATTTCTCAGCCCTGCTTGTGATGATAATTCATTCCAGTATTCAAATGGTTCCACCGCTTCAACAGCTCCACAATCAACGGTTAATGGTACTTTATTTATTCTCTGGATATCAAGTACCACAATTTTTGCTTTATTTGTGTTCAGGAATGGCTCCTTTCCTCTTGCTTTGATTATTAAAACACAATTCTTTCAGTTCCAGAGATTTTCTTCAAAATTGTACACGGTTCAACGACATCACACATTCTTCGAGATCTTCACCTACTCCGCATGGCCATATTTTAACCTGATTATTACTTCTTGACTGGCAATAAAGCTACTCTGATAAATTGAGAAAACCGTTATCAGCAGTACGGCCCACAATAAGTTGTGTCTCAACACATTCACAAGTCTGGTATTTATTAACAACCGTCTTCAGATTGACATTTCTGCTTTCAAATGCTAACAGTCTTTGTGAACACGAGATTCACTGTTAATCCCTGCTCACAGGTCCACTAAGAAGCCCTTTTTTGAAAGTTTAACATATAAATTCATGTTAAATGTTACCTTAACAGTTTATGCCAAGTATTTGATATAGTTCTTCGTTTTAGGCGCTACCTGTAGCTACTCACGTCAGATACGTAACATGGACCACTTTGTTAAAAGTCGTTTTTCACAACGGGTTATATAAAGTATAACGTTAAGGGTTGTTTTTTAGAGACTCGTCTCTTATATCTAACAAGGACCACTGTGTTAAAAGTCGTTTTTCACAACGGTTTATGTAAAGTATAACGTTAAGGGTTATTTTTTTAGACTCGTCTCTTATATCTAACATGGACCACTGTGTTAAAAGTCGTTTTTCACAACGGTTTATGTAAAGTATAACGTTAAGGGTTATGTTTTTTAGAGACTCGTCTCTTATATCTAACATGGACCACTGTGTTAAGAGTCGTTTTTCACAACGGTTTATGTAAAGTATAACGTTAAGGGTTATGTTTTTTAGAGACTCGTCTCTTATATCTAACATGGACCACTGTGTTAAAAGTCGTTTTTTATAGAACTTTATGCTGAGTTCCCTAAAATGTACTTATTATTATTCACATTATATTTAACATAAATTGTGGACGGTGTTGTAAGTCGTATTAACAATTATTTTACACGATTAAATAAGACATTTAAGTAAAAGAAATAAAGACGAAATATATTTTTCAGGTATTCATCGCGTTATTGCAAACTGTCTGAGTCATCCAAAAATTGTGACAATGCGTCGTAAACTGATTCAAAAATTACGCGTGATACAAGAACACAAACTTCCTCCAAAATAAAATTACAGTTAAAATGCTGTGATTTTTAGAGGTTATTTTTAGATAGAAGATTTATTAACATTTGTCTTGGATGAAATATGTTGAGGAAAATAAAAAGGTGTTATTATGTGTGAATAAGAGAGGCATACACTTTGAACATTCGCTTTAAGAAAAGTTATGTGTGAATAAGAGAGGCAAACACTTTGAACATTGGCTTTAAGAAAAGTTATGTGTGAATAAGAGAGGCATACACTTTGAACATTCGCTTTAAGAAAAGTTATGTGTGAATAAGAAAGGCATACACTTTGAACATTCGCTTTAAGAAAAGTTATGTGTGAATAAGAGAGGCAAACACTTTGAACATTGGCTTTAAGAAAAGTTATGTGTGAATAAGAGAGGCATACACTTTGAACATTCGCTTTAAGAAAAGTTATGTGTGAATAAGAGAGGCAAACACTTTGAACATTGGCTTTAAGAAAAGTTATGTGTGAATAAGAGAGGCATACACTTTGAACATTCGCTTTAAGAAAAGTTATGTGTGAATAAGAAAGGCATACACTTTGAACATTCGCTTTAAGAAAAGTTATGTGTGAATAAGAGAGGCAAACACTTTGAACATTCGCTTTAAGAAAAGTTATGTGTGAATAAGAAAGGCATACACTTTGAACATTCGCTTTAAGAAAAGTTATGTGTGAATAAGAGAGGCAAACACTTTGAACATTGGCTTTAAGAAAAGTTATGTGTGAATAAGAGAGGCATACACTTTGAACATTCGCTTTAAGAAAAGTTATGTGTGAATAAGAGAGGCATACACTTTGAACATGAACATTCGCTTTAAGAAAAGTTATGTGTGAATAAGAGAGGCAAACACTTTGAACATTCGCTTTAAGAAAAGTTATGTGTGAATAAGAAGAGGCATACACTTTGAACATTCGCTTTAAGAAAAGTTATGTGTGAATAAGAGAGGCAAACACTTTGAATATTCGCTTTAAGAAAAGTTATGTGTGAATAAGAGAGGCATACACTTTGAACATTCGCTTTAAGAAAAGTTATGTGTGAATAAGAGAGGCATACACTTTGAACATTCGCTTTAAGAAAAGTTATGTGTGAATAAGAAAGGCATACACTTTGAACATTCGCTTTAAGAAAAGTTATGTGTGAATAAGAGAGGCAAACACTTTGAATATTCGCTTTAAGAAAAGTTATGTGTGAATAAGAGAGGCATACACTTTGAACATTCGCTTTAAGAAAAGTTATGTGTGAATAAGAAAGGCATACACTTTGAACATTCGCTTTAAGAAAAGTTATGTGTGAATAAGAAAGGCATACACTTTGAACATTCGCTTTAAGAAAAGAAGTTGTTTTATAAACACCCTTAAAACTTGTTCATTCATCTTTCTTATATTTTGTACTAGCATAAAATACCCAGATTCCGCTTCGAGATTCTAAGGTTCCCTTATGATTCATAGAGGTCTAAAAGTACCAGTCAAGCGTCTCCATTATCTTAATTACTCATGTAGCTATCACAATGCGCCAGGTCTTTAACTGATTTGTGTGTTACCATTTCCCAGACTGAAATCACTTCAACTCTTTTTAAAAGCAAATAGTTTTGATTAAGATTCTCGGATTCGTTTTTTTTTTCATTCTGGGTTTTTATTTAAATTATTTTCATTTTTCGAATTCTCCAATATTTCCTGATTCATATTTTACTCGCTGTTTTTTTTTTGCTTCCGTTTCCGAAAATTATAACGATTCAAATGCTTTTAAATTCTCAAATTTATATTTTTCTTCCCATGTTTGTGTTGAAAAAAAATGTATCTTGCAGGAAGCCTCCACATATTATTCATTTAGTAAGTGAGAATTAGAACAAAATGTGATACTTTTCAAAAGACCTTCAGAAATGACAAGTACAGAGATTAGGGGTTACAGGGGGAAAATTCGCTAAAAGTTCATTGAGTCAAATCCGAAAAAATAATACCCAGGTGCACACCTCAGAATACCTTTATTAAAGTTTCGGGTCTCTAGGTTCTGCTCCCCTGTAGTAGAGCGGTTTGCCTACGGACTTAGAACGCTAGAAACCGGGTTTTGATACCTGTGGTAGGTAGAGTACAGATAGCCTACTCTGTGCTTAACTCGAAACTTAATCTTTAGTTTATTTACCTTTGGAGCTACGATAGTAACAACATAGAGACTCTTTTATTATTATTATACATCTAAACCAGTCATTAAGTGGGTCATCCTACACGTGGCCAGTATAATTAAACCAGTCATTAAGTGGGTCATCCTACACGTGGCCAGTATAATTATTATTATTATAGATCTAAATCAGTCATTAAGTTGGTCATCCTACACGTGGCCAGTATAATTATTATTATTATAGATCTAAACCAGTCATTAAGTGGGTCATCCTACACGTGGCCAGTATAATTATTATTATTATTGATCTAAATCAGTCATTAAGTGGGTCATCCTAGACGTGGCCAGAATAATTATTATTATTATAGATCTAAACCAGTCATTAAGTTGGTCATCCTACACGTGGCCAGTATAATTATTATTATTATAGATCTAAACCAGTCATTAAGTGGGTCATCCTAGACGTGGCCAGCATTATTATTATTATTATAGATCTAAACCAGTCATTAAGTGGGTCATCCTACACGTGGCCAGTATAATTATTATTATTATAGATCTAAACCAGTCATTAAGTTGGTCATCCTACACGTGGCCAGTATAATTATTATTATTATAGATCTAAACCAGTCATTAAGTGGGTCATCCTACACGTGGCCAGTATAATTATTATTATTATTGATCTAAATCAGTCATTAAGTGGGTCATCCTAGACGTGGCCAGAATAATTATTATTATTATAGATCTAAACCAGTCATTAAGTTGGTCATCCTACACGTGGCCAGTATAATTATTATTATTTAGATCTAAACCAGTCATTAAGTGGGTCATCCTAGACGTGGCCAGCATTATTATTATTATTATAGATCTAAACCAGTCATTAAGTGGGTCATCCTAGACGTGGCCAGTATAATTATTATTATTATAGATCTAAACCAGTCATTAAGTGGGTCATCCTACATGTGGCCAGTATAAACTAATCACTAAGTGGGCCATCCTACACTTGGCCAGTATAATTATTATTATTATAGATCGAAACTAGTCATTAAGTTGGTCATCCTAGACGTGGCCAGCATAACTATTATTATTATAGATCTAAACCAGTCATTAAGTGGGTCATCCTAGACGTGGCCAGAATAATAATTATTATTATAGATCTCAACCAGTCATTAAGTGGATCATCCTAGATGTGGCCAGTATAATTATTATTATTATAGATCTAAACCAGTCATTAAGTGGGTCATCCTACATGTGGACAGTATAAACTAGTCACTAAGTGGGCCATCCTACACTTGGCCAGTATAATTATTATTATTATAGATCGAAACCAGTCATTAAGTGGGTCATCCTACACGTGGCCAGTATAAACTCATTAGCTCCTTCCTAGTGGCACAACGATACGTCTACAGACTTACAACAGTATAAATAGGGTTTCGATACCCATGGTAAGCAGAAACTTTGTGTAACTTTGTGCTTAATAACAAACAACAACATAAACTCACTAACATCTCTTATGTGCCTAGCATTAAGACAGAATTTACTTTTTATTGAAATAACATAAACACTTCTACCTACTGATACATATGTTATTTAATAAGATTTAACTCTACATAACCACGTTATTGGTAGTTTTGTAAATCTCATACAGAAGAATGTGTAAATATTCACATTTCATATTGTTTTCTCAATATTTATGCCTCTACAAACAAATTATTAGTGCACATATATGAATAAATACTCCATGTAGATAGAGTACTACTAAACTCGGAGATTTCTAGTTTCCGTGACACTAAGAAATTTCCTTAATTACCTAAACTGAATCCGTAAAGACACCAGGAAAGCTCTTAAAACGATATAATTTTCTTCTTTTTTTTGTTGTAAAACTCGAGAGGTACTGAGACCTGTATAAACTAACTTAAGAATCTGTCTAACAGTAACTGAGTCTGAGTTCGTTATTGTACACGAAACTTGAAGTAAGGTAGAACATTATTGAAGAATGGAGTGGAAAAGAATTATTATGATCGTTTTTTTTAAATTTACATATAAAACCTATGGATTACGTGACTAATAACACAAGCAACATAACTAAAATTGGCGTTTAAACATCATATCAATTATGAAGTTTACTCCTATATTTTAAGTACAATTTACATAAAATGTGCAAAAAAAAGGAATTATTTTAATCGTATAATGATGTTAAAATGTATATGGTGAAATATAGATACAAAATATTTTATTAATTTCATATTATTACAACTGAAATGAACCTCGGAATACACAGAAGACTCCTGGTGAGAAAAAAATTCAAAATCTCTCTTTTTTTACCTTTATGATTTAAGAATGGGTGAGTCTAATCTTTTACAAAGCTTTTACAACGCAACTAAGTACTAAGTGTTTATAATAGGACCCTGGTATTTAAAATACTGTAACAGTACGATTATATATAAGGAAACAGAAAACGTGTAAATGATAGTTTTAAACGCACGACATTCGTTTTAAATTAGTGCGTTTCTAAAACACGTAAAAATACAATACTTAGTTTTTCAACCTTATGCGACACAGGAATAAAAATGTCAAGTTAGTGACCACTAAGTTCGAGAGTGGCCAGCTCTAACATAGAGTTGCTTGTCAGTAGGAGAACAGACTATCAGATGCGCTTTTTTGTACGGAGATTTTTAACGGGATAGCGGCAACAACTGTCACGCTTATAACACCATGACAAGTGAAATAAGCGTAGAATGTCCAGTGGGATATCACGGATCAAACCTTGCACTTCCGATCCGCAGCTCAACATGCTAACCAATAGGGAGGCTAGAGTCTAATACACAGGAAGGCATAGAAGTAGGCAGTCCTGAGTTTGGTTATTACAGATACCACAAGTCTAAGATGTTAAATTGGCCTATTGCCTAGAGATATAGATTAACTGTGCTACAAAGATGGTCACAAATGTGATTTTTATCACGAGGTAGGCCCCCCCCCTACTCTGACACTTAAAACGAGGTTTCGATACTGTGTTAAGCAGAACACAAACACTCCATTGTGCAGTTTAGTGCTTAACTACAAACAGATATAATAATCAGTCACGTTTAACCATACACAAGTTGATAACATCAAATTTTATAGTTCAAAGTGCTGAACTGCGCAAACTTTCATTGTTCCTGTCAGTGTCAGTTTCCGTACCAGATGCAAGTTAGTCTGCGCGTGCGTGTGTTTGAGTTTCAAATAAACTACAGATACTACGTAAAACACAGAAGAGAATTCTAGGGACTTTTATAGCTACGTTTTGAAACAATAAAATAACATAAATTCATATATCGATATAAAAGTAACAACTGACTGATAAATCACTTCTTAAAGAAAGCTACATGTGTTTTTCCGCAAAGTTTAAGAGTGAGAAATTGTTCCAGAAAAACATACCTCTCTCATTTATACAAGTTACTGTCACCAACAGTGCACCATACTTTACCTTATTACGTTCACATCTTAAGAAAGAATGGAGCACATAATAAGTACAGTTACGTCTAACTGGATTATCCTGTTATATTAAATAACAGTTACAATTTACACTTTGACTTTTTAAAAACGTAATTCACCATTTTAACGATAACATCGGAATCGTTTAGTTGCAACAAAAATTAGTTCAATAAATTTAGAGTCACGTGAATGAAAGTGAAGTTGGAAACATGAACCAACTATGTTTACAGTTAAAGCAATAATAACAAAGATTTTACAACAACAGTTGCTTGAATATGGTAAAAACTAAATACCAGAACTCGTGATGGAGAGTTATTTCGTAATGCGAGAACTAGACCTCTTTCTATTGTTGGGTTGCTAAGTAACAAATTAAATAAGCTGTTGGTAATGTTGGGGTTGCTAAGTATTTAAGTAAACAAACTGTTGCTAATGTTGGGATTGCTAAGTAATTAATTAAACCAACTGTTTCTAATGTTGGGGTTACTAAGTAACTAATTAAACAACCTGTTTCTAATGTTGGGGTTACTAAGTAACTAATTAAACAACCTGTTTCTAATGTTGGGGTTGCTAAGTAACTAATTAAACAACCTGTTTCTAATTTTGGGGTTGCTAAGTAACTAATTAAACCAACTGTTTTTAATGATGAGATTGCTAAGTAATTAATTAAATCAACTGTTTCTAATGATGAGATTGCTAAGTAATTAATTAAACCAACTGTTTCTAATGTTGGGGTTGCTAAGTAACGAATTAAACAACCTGTTTCTAATGTTGAGATTGCTAAGTAACGAATTAAACAACCTGTTTCTAATGTTGGGGTTGCTGAGTAACGAATTAAACAACCTGTTTCTAATATTGGGGTTGCTAAGTAACTAATTAAACAACCTGTTTCTAATGTTGGGTTTGCTAAGTAACTAATTAAACAACCTGTTTCTAATGTTAGGGTTGCTAAGTAACTAATTAAACAACCTGTTTCTAATGTTGAGATTGCTAAGTAACTAATTAAACAACCTGTTTCTAATGTTGGGGTTGCTAAGTAACTAATTAAACACCCTGTTTCTAATGTTGAGATTGCTAAGTAATTAATTAAACCAACTGTTTCTAATGTTGGGGTTGCTAAGTAACTAATTAAACAACCTGTTTCTAATGTTGAGATTGCTAAGTAACGAATTAAACAACCTGTTTCTAATGTTGGGGTTGCTGAGTAACGAATTAAACAACCTGTTTCTAATATTGGGGTTGCTAAGTAACTAATTAAACAACCTGTTTCTAATGTTGGGTTTGCTAAGTAACTAATTAAACAACCTGTTTCTAATGTTAGGGTTGCTAAGTAACTAATTAAACAACCTGTTTCTAATGTTGAGATTGCTAAGTAACTAATTAAACAACCTGTTTCTAATGTTGGGGTTGCTAAGTAACTAATTAAACACCCTGTTTCTAATGTTGAGATTGCTAAGTAACTAATTAAACAATCTGTTTCTAATGTTGAGATTGCTAAGTAATTAATTAAACCAACTGTTTCTAATGCTGGGGTTGCTAAGTAACTAATTAAACAACCTGTTTCTAATGTTGAGATTGCTAAGTAATTAATTAAACCAACTGTTTCTAATGTTGGGGTTGCTAAGTAACTAATTAAACAACCTGTTTCTAATGTTGAGATTGCTAAGTAACTAATTAAACAACCTGTTTCTAATGTTGGGGTTACTAAGTAATTAATTAAACCAACTGTTTCTAATGATGAGATTGCTAAGTTACTAATTAAACCAACTGTTTCTAATGATGAGATTGCTAAGTAACTAATTAAATAAGCTGTAGGTATTGTTAGGGTTGCTAAGCATCTAATTAAACAAACCGTTGCTAATGTTGGGGTTGCTAAGTAACTAATTAAACCGTTTCTGTTGTTGGGATTGCTAAGTAACTAATTAAATAAGCTGTTAGTAACGTTGGGGTTGCTAATTATCTAATTAAACAAACTGTTGCTAAGGTTGGGGTCGCTAAGTAACTGATTAAACCAATTGCTATACTCCCTTTTGCATGTACATAATTTATGTCAGCATACACTAAACCTGGTGAAACATTCTAAACTGGCCATTATTAAAACATTCCAAACTAGTCCCTGTTAAAAGATTCTATACTAAAACCATGTTAAAGCATTCTACACTAAGCCTTAGGTCATCCTATACTATCCCTTGTTAACATATTCTACACTAACCCTATTAAAACGCATATTTTTCATAATTGCGAAATTGAGTCTCATTTCATCTAGTGAGAAAAAGTAAAAAATAAAACTTTCAATATTAAAAGTCTTCATTTCTCTGTAACAGTTATTCAATTCGAAAGACAAATTTGACTGAAAAGCTGCTATATATATAACCCACAATAATGCTATTTAAGCTGAGATTAAAGCGTGAGCAATTAACAAGCAATGAATGAAAAAGTGTACTGGGCAAAGAGTTACAAAAGTTGGACAGTATCGTCCAGAGTTCATCATTTCTCGTGTAGTCCATCAGCTGCCATGTTTTACGATGATATTATTCAAGTTAAACGAACTGTCAGTGGCGCCAAATCATGGCATACTCCGCTAACCCGTCACGTGCCACGCTAAATTCAAATAGATGCAAGAGAACAAACAGAGTTTCAGATTTGAAATGACAGGAACCTGCGTTAACCTGAATATAGAACATATATATATTTATATAGAACATATATATATTTATAAACACGTTAGCAAAAATTATGTTAAATTGAGTACAATTCCGGCATAAGGATACAAAACGAACCGAATAATATTTCATAAATTTGGAGATCAGAAACGCTTTATAAGTAGAAAGCTGCCAACGGATGGGAAAGCAAACATCGGTGGTGGTGGTGGTGGTGGGGGGAAAAACTCCCAGTGTTAACATTAGAATAATAACCGGAAACATCTGGTAAGTTTTGTTCTGTACCAACTATTTAAAAATAATCACCTCTAAGTCCACATGCCACACCTTGTATGCAAATCTTATTTAAGTTTGTTTATTGGTTGAAAAAAAAAAGTCTGATGATAAAGACCGAAATAAATTTAACTTGGTTTAGCTTTGACAAAATAGATAAACATTTGAAACAGCGCGAAACGACATTCAGACAGAAAATAGGAAACTCTTTTATGTATTCCTTGTACTTAAGCCTTTCAGAACTTCATACAAAATGTTGGTTTTCATTATATTTCGATGTCAAATTCAGATGGGTGTTTTTAAACAACCAGTGAGTTTTTGTCGCGGGTGGTAAGTATATGTCATAGACTATACGTTCATATTTCATGTGTAGGTTAGTGGCGCCAATAAAACTACAAACGTGTGTGGGTGGGTGTGTGGTGGGAGAAACAGCTAATGCAAAAATTGTAAAAAAAGTGAACCTCTAAACTAATTCTCAGGTATTCTCTGCAGGATTGTATACTGTCCGAGTCATTAAAAATTGCAACAACACGACATAATCTTTTCAAAAAGTATGTGTGACATATGAGCACAAACTTAATCCAAAATAAAATTTCAATTGAAATATTGTGATTTTAAAGTGTTTTTTTTTAATAGAATGATTTGCTAATATTTTTCTTGGATGAAATAATTTCAATAAATCAACATTTAGTCTTAGTTGTTTATTTTAGTCGTCTGTTTGAATGTTATATTGAGATTCTGGAAACAGACAAATTGTCGCGTGCGCAGAGTAAATTTATCAACAGATGAAGCAAAGACGGTAAAATGAGGAGCGGTTTGGTTTGTTTTTGAATTTCGCGCAAAGCTACACGATGGCTATCTGCGCTAGCCGTCCCTTATTTAGCAGTGTAAGACCAGAGGGAAGGTAGCTAGTCATCACCACGCACCGCCAACTCTTGGGCTACTCTTTTACCAACGAATAGTGGGAATGACCGTCACATATAACGACCCCACGGCTGAAAGAGCGAGCATGTTTGGTGTGACAGGGATTCGAACCCACGACCCTTAGATTAGGAGTCGAGTGCCTTAACCTCCAGGCCATGCTGGGCTTGAGGAACGGCAAAAATGCTCAAACGTTCACAGTTGAAAGTTTTATAAAAGCTTCTTCCTCTTGCTGTTAGAATTGGGGGGAAACCTATTTTGTTTAAAGTGTGTGGGAGATGATCTGTTGCCACCCTTTCTCCGTCGCTATGGTATAGAACAAATTTGTCATGTCCTGGCTCTAGTCACCCGGTGGTACAGCGGTAAGTCTACTGATTTACAACGCTACAACCGTGGACTCAGCAGATAGCCCGCTGTGGCTTTGCTATAAGAAAACACACACTGGCTGTAACAAAACATTAGTAATCTAAATTGAATTTTGTTGTTGTTGCCAAATTTCGTGCAAAGCAATTCGAGAACTATCTGTCTTTAATTGTGAAGCAATAGAGTAGAGAGAAGACAGCATCCTTCATTGCCAACCCTTGGATTACTTACTCACCAGCTTCCCAGCGGCAGATCTGCGGACTTACCGCTCTAGAATCCCGGTTTCGATACCCGTGGTGGTTAGACCACAAATAACCCATTGTGTAGCTTTGTGCCTAATTTCAAACGAACAAACAAACCACCAAACATTACGGGCTAAAAAAAGGATATGGCGAAAAGTAACACTAATGCTAAAGGTAACATTACGCCATTACAAATAAAAAAAAAAAATTACTTTCAAGTTGTGCTTATCTGTTTCATCTATTACTACCCACACGGCAACCCCGCTAGTACAGCAGTATGTCTCCGGATTTACAACGCTAAAATCAGGGGTTCGATTCCCCTCGGTGGGCTGAGCAGATAGCCCTTTGTGGCTTTGCTATATAAAAAACAAAACAAACTACCCACACGAGATATATTTCGTTTAAAATTTTAAGCCATCCATTGAGTAATATAAGCGTTTTTAACTTAACTTATATAACCACAAAATTAAAATCGTGATTCATACTTCCAACATTTTGTTTTCTGTGAATTTATTCCATTAATTTCTTGGATAAGAAAACTGGAAATGTGTACACGCAGTACGTGATTGACAGAAACGTCACAAGACTCAGGCTCGTGGCTTGTACGCGCTGAAGGGCGCCTGTTGATGAGTCGCCAAACGATTGTCTGTTTCATCGTTTTCGACACTAGTACTTGTTGCGTTCGTCGTCAAGGTGTTTGTTGACTGACTGTTAATCTATTTCTTCGTAACACAGCTGGAAACGAGACCAAATAATGGGAAAAGAAACAGCTGAATATGTTTGTCTTTTCATAACTACCTGATACATAGAGAAAATGACTACCAATAAAAACAAGCGCACAAACATCCATAACTTATGGGACTGGGCGTGGCCTCGGGGTTAGCGTGCCGGGTTGTGAATCTAAGGTATGAAGAGTTGGCTGGGGGTGCTGTGGACTCCTTGCTTTCCCTCTAGTCTATTAGTTCAAAATTAGGGACGGTTAGTACAAATAGCCCGTATGTAATTTTGTGTGTATATCTGAAACAAACAAACATAACTTCTGTTCCTAGTAAACGTACATCAATTTTGACAATTTGCTAAGAGTAAGAAAATCGACATATGGCAAACACGCCTTTTACAGCGAGGACGTGTACATGTAAACTGGTTGCTGAAACAGTGCATTGTCTTCTACGTCACTTTGAATGTCAAACAGAACCACACGAAAATACTATTTGGTAACAAATTACAGTGTGATTACAGATAACTTTTTCGGATAATTATTTGCATTTCACGTGCGGTAAACTATGTTCTACATCGCGGTAATAAAGCAAAGGTAATTCAATTTTTCTTTTTCCTGAAAACAAAACTGATATGGAGAAAGTATCATAGTGTAGCGATTATAGTATAGACTAGCATATTATCTTTAAATATAATTCATATACATAATACATTTTATCAAAGATTACACTAGCTTGTACTCGCGGAACGAAAATCCTCGTTTAGTCAAGGATATAAAAAACGTACTGACTAGATTCCCCACCATCGCTATCAAATCATGCCTCTTATGTAATAAGAAGCAATGTTTCATTAGCGGTGATCACAGCAGGGAACCTCGAATAAAACAAAAAAATATATATATTATTCGGAATTTGTTGATCCAAAGCCATCTATAAAGGATGTTTCGTTTCTTTTTTTCTTTACATCAGAGCCTGAAAATGACTTTATTAAGACCCGTGTTTTCCTGTTTGCGATTTGCGCAGGCACGTGTGTATGTAAATATAGCAGCAACAGAAGAGGGGGGTTTCATTGTGAGTAGCTCTAAGCACGGGGGAATTCTGATCGTCCCTGAAGGTCCTTATATATAACAAACCATTTTTCTTCCAGATCCCGCCGGAGCTGTGGGTGTCACTATGAAAAATGATTGTTACTTGTACGAAAACTGGTTGTCATATTTTCAAAACGGGGATTTTTTTTTTTTTTCGAAAATCGTGACATCTCCTAATCTGCAGTGTCTTAACTAGATTCTCGGATACTTACTCTCCTATACTGAACGTGAATAGTTAGATCGAGAGCTGTTTTCGTGCATACGAGATGCCGCGTAGATTCGGTTCACTAATCTCCAAGTCAAAAAGGTTCCTGTGGTGGACAGACAGACGGATATACAACCTTGCTGCCTTAGTGCTAGAATGTTTGTATAAAAACTAAGTGCAACTGAATGGATCTTGCAAAGAACACAAACACATGTATAGACGGAGAGAGGCGGAGCAGGAAGTAGGCGGGGCCTGAAGATCAGCAGCTGTCATCATTTTCAATATGGTGTCTTTCATCGTGGTTTGAAATTCATATAAAAAGAAACAAAAACAGAAATCGACAATTTTACAGTGAAAAGGAAATGATATCACTATATCCCTGATAACTTTATTTTTAACTAAAGATTTTTTGTTCTCAGTGAGAAGAAACTTATGCCCAGTAGAAGCCCGGCATGGCCAGGTGGGTTAAGGCACTCGACTCGTCATATAAGGGTCGCGGGTTCGAATGCCCGTCACACATAAACATGCCCGCCCTTTCAGCCGTGGGAGCGTTTAATGTTACTATCAATCCCACTATTCGTTGGCAAAAGAGTAGCCCAAGAGCTGGCAGTAAGTGGTGATGACTAGCTGCCTTCCTTCTAGTCTTACACTGTTAAATTAGGAAGGGCTAGCGCAGATAGCCGTCGTGTCGCTTTGCGCGAAATTCCAAAAGAAACAAAACATACCCTGTAGATATCTCACACCTGTATTTTCTATCCAAGTGTAGAAGTACATATGTCACTCAGATATCTTTACTTTAGAGGTTTTAATCCTCAGTTAGCATCTACAAGTTCCCCACTGTATCTCTTACATCTTTTTTAAATAAATAAAAGGATTTTTATTCCCAAAAAGGAACAGATCCAACTATACACGTGATATCTTTACTTTTTATTGAAAATAATTTTAATTCCAGTGTAGTAATACAGATCTTACTACGTCCTTGGTGGTTTTACTTTCAATTCAAAAGGTTGGTATTCCTGGTTTAAAAAAAGGTCCAAATCTTGATATCTGTATATGCTGTTGAATAGGATTTTATTTAAGTATTGCTCGAGAGCACGTGTATATATAAAAAAAAAAAACATGCACGCGGTGGTTGGTTGTCCTACTACTATAAAGTCATGCACTCAGTGGTTGTGTTATTATTCAGTAAGAGCGTGTTCTTATAAATATTCATTTGTTCTGATTTATAGGTTGTAAGTTACAACGCCAGATATACCAATCACAAATTTATTGTAGACATATTATCCCAGTTGGTAAAAAGAGAATAGCCTTGTTTCAGTTTGAAAAATGACCACCTATTAAATAACAGTCCAGTTACAGTTAGAGATCTGACTATCTATTAGGTAATAGCCCAGTCTCTTTAGAGAGTGAAATATTTTATTTTTTGAGATGTAACCAGTGTGAACTTTTTTACAAACTGAACATTTTTGATTGATTACAACGCCATACCTCTGTTAGGATACAAACAGTCCAATATTCAGTTCACCAGAGTAATGCGTGACTACCTAACATATAATATTCAACATCGGGTTAAAAACCCTTCTGACATATAACATCATATATTTAGTTCTGACTAATTGAGACATAATATCCGAACTAATACTCTAACCATCCTAATATATACTATCACAGACTATCTTCTGACTAACTGATTACGAATATAACGTGTATTATAAATTCTTTTGAGACGAATTCTATTGGTAGAAGTATTATATATATATATATTCATTTATTTGGCGAATATTTATTTCATGAAATAATCATTGATTGATTGGTTAAGAATCGAGACTAATTTACGAGCTTAAATATATTCTGATTTCTTTGTTTTTTGTTTGTTACTTTAATAAATAGTTGCTTTGGCTCTAAATTACAAATTTATGATTGTTCAATTTTTATTTAACCGTCAAATATAATTAACTAGTGTAGATATACGTTACTAGATGGCGGGACAACAGTTTGCTTTTAATCTTTTCGTTTGACAAACGTACAAGATTATATTAATACCAAGTAATTTTAAAAAATACAAAACGTTAAGTGTGATGTAAGAAAGTCAATGCTAAGAAAGCACAGAAACAAGTTAGGGACAAATACACGAAACCAAAAAAAAAAAATCTTTTCACCAGTAGCCAATAAGTTCTGAGTCAATCTTACAAGTTTATGGTTATTAGCCACTGTAAAACTATATAGCACTTTTCAGTTCAAATGCTCATAACCAAACACGAACTAATGCAATTGACAGGAATTCTACACTTATTTGTAGATAAGAGTTAGGCTTAGAGAAACTGGGTTACATATGTAGTTATTTTTGTATGATTTTTGTCTATTTATCTCTACCTTGTTTCTGTACCTTATGGCTTTGCCATACTACGTCATACTTAAATTTTCCAAATTTTTTATTACTTGTTTACTCTCTTTACTTAAATAATTTCATTAAAGTACGTTGATATGTAAACATTCGTTTTAATTTTATCAATTCAATGGTAATATATATTGTTTATACAATATCAGTTTCTTCATTTCACTTGTAGAATGACCCCAGATATTAATATCATATCATACAATTGTAATGGCTACAACAGAATACTAATCATCACTGGTCATAATCTTGACTTGTTGGAACTTAGTGTTGAGAATCCTACAGTAAAGGAAGAACATGTAAATAACGTATAGCTGTGTCATCTCTATATTCATGTTTCCGTTCTTTTGGTACCGCCATCTACACAGCATTTTATGTTTACAAAATATATTTATTACTTGTTTTATGACTTTTTCCTCTTGACTGAAATGTGTGTAATAAAATTTAATATTATGTGTATTTACCTTTTTTTGCACTTTCACTTTATAAATAATATAGAGGTTGGCTCCCTAAAGACATCGATTGTATAGTACGCAAAGCATTGAATATTCTACATCTTACAGTAATCTAATGCTCATCTATTATTTGCTGCTAATTCTCCTGTTTCACTCTACACTTAAGCTTTTTAAAGAACTTCCAGATTTCTATAAGAAAGCTAACTTCAATGTGTAATGATAACATCATTTACTCTATAATTACGAATTTTAAGCTCAGCTAAGAACTACGGCGCTTATCGATAGCCTGTTCCCAAATACTCTTAAAATGCATTTCTGTCGTACTGAAGTCAATGGCTGAGCATGATCAGATGGTTAAGGCACACGACTCGTAATCCGAGGGTCGCTGGTTCGAATTCCAGACACACCAAACCAGCTTGCCCTTTCAGCCATGTGGGCGTTATAATGGTACGGTCAATCCCACTATTCTTTGGTAAAAGAGTAGTCCAAGAGTTGGCGGTGGGTGGTGATGAGTAGTTGCCTTCCCTCTAGTCATACACTGCTAAATTAGGAACGACTAGCGCAGATAGCTCTCGTGTAGCTTTGCGCGAAATTCAAAACAAACAGACAGACAAACAAACAAACAAAAGCCAATGCCAAAATTTCCCATTTTTTAATTTAGTCTACCATGGGAAAAGAGAAAAAAAATCATTTTGGTTCTTTAGCTCTGCTGTAAAGGTTTACATACAATATAAAGATAGCAATGTTAATTTATTCTTTTAATAAAATCATATTAAATCTACAATAGATGCAAACATTTGGTAAGAATCAGTTTGTTTTACATAAGCATAAAGTTAGACAATCGGTTACCTGTGCTTCGTCTACCACGGGTATCGAAACTCGGTTGTTAGTGTTGTAAGTCTGCAGATATACCTTTGTATCACTTGGAAGCTGATAAGTTGTTTGTTTGGAATTAAGCACAAAGCCACACAATGATCTATCTGCGCTCTGCTTACCAGGGGTATCGAAACCCATATTCTAGCAGTGTGAGTCTACAGACATACTGCTGTGCCACTGGGAAGCTGTTGAGAATCGGATTGATTTTGAAAATCGTGCTCTGTGTTGACTTGAGATATTTATCTTTTTCTACTGGTTTATTTTAAAAATGTAATATGGTTATCATAATAACATTTAAAGGGTATTAAACAACTTTGTACTTCAAATAATTGTTGTTTTTTTCTGAGATATTTATTTGAAATTAATGCGTTCACATATAATATTTCGGCTCACCTGTTCAGAAAGAAACTGGGATTTCCATCTGAATAACGTCTTCTGTGAACGTGAGCTAAACGGCCAGATCAGGGAACCACTGACCAAACAGCAAGATTTTTAAAAATTTCAGCTCGTCCTTTTCACGTGATAATACAGTCTATTGTTGTTAAAGAACTAAAATTTATTGTGTGAAAACTTCATCAAAAACACTACACGAAACCCCACTTTCTTATTTTGAGAACACTTTGATAGCCTAACGTATAACATACAGTTTATAATATTTTTCCAACACGAGAACTTACGGCAAAGTATCAGATACGCGTGACTTCAGTGTTAAAAAGCAACATGTTTGATGGAATAGGTGTGTATATAGTAATATCCGACTTCGAGTTTAATATTTTAAGTTTAAATCGTTTTCGATCTAATATTTTCTGTGCTCAAAATATCAAGATGCCGATTTTACACCAAAAACAAATAAACATCTACCAGTATTAGGAATAAGTTTTGTTAAAATTTTACATCAAAAACAAACAAACATCTACCAGTATTAGGGATAAGTTTTGTTAAAATTTTACATCAAAATCAAATAAACATCTATCAGTATTAGGGATAAGTTTTATTAAAATTTTACTTCAAAAACAAATAAACATCTATCAGTATTAGAGATAAGTGTTATTAAAATTTCTGTTTTATTGCGCCCATTTAAAGCGGTTCGTAATTTACAATCAAAACGTGTGTCTATGAAACAAGGAAAAAAAACTGTACGAGTGGTACAAAAAAGTAATTTTAAATAGTCGTAGAATTTGGTTTTAATGGACAGATCCTGCGGGTCACAGGATCAAAACCTGTCTCTGAACTTCCTCGCTTCTGCAGCCGTATGTGACGATCAATCTCGATATTCAAAAAGTAGCCCAATAGTTGGCGATAGGTGGTATTTACCAGCCGCTTTCCTTCTGGTTTATTACGTCAAAATTACAGGTGGGGTACTTCAATAATAACTCTTAAGTAGCAATGCGCAAAATTCAGTAAATAAACAAAAAAATTAACTTCTATTTTGAGATACTTTTCAGGTTGAAATACTATGCCAATAAATAAATACTCTGGATTGTTTCTTTGTCTTGTTTTTGAATTTCGCGCAAAGCTACTCGAGGGCTATCTGCGCTAGCCGTCCCTAATTTAACAGTGTAAGATTAGAGGAAAGGCAGCGAGTCATCACCACCCACCGCCAACTCTTGAGCTACTCTTTTACTAGTGATAGTGGGATTGTGTGTCACATTATTAGCCCCCACGGCTGAAAGGGCGAGCATGTTTGGTGTGACGGAAATTCGAACTCGCGACCCTTAGATTACGAGTTGCGTGCGCTATGCCGGGGCCTAGTACGCTGGAAACAGCTTTAAATAGTGATTTGTAAAACTCACTGTAAAAACTTAATGTATGTGAGTCGTATTTATACTTTTGACTAATATCGTTCAATTTATTTATTTGTAATTAAGCACAAAGCTACACAATAGGCTATCTGTGCTCTGTTCATCACGGGTATCGAAACTTGGTTTTTATCGTTGTAAATTTGAAGACGTACACTGAGGGTGTCGTTCTGTTTCAGTGTTACGTTTATCAATCCATTCTGTCTTGTAAAATTAAAGACGAAATATGCACTTGAGAAAAGGTCTTGAGTGATAAAACTCCAGAACAGGTTATTGGATATACTAATAACACATTTTGTTCATCTATTTTTTTTATCAACCTTAAGGTTACATGCTCTTTCTAATTATTCTTGTCTTTGTTACTTGGATATATTTTGTACCAACACAAACACACACATACTAATGTTTTACAAAATATTTATCCTGACTTTCATCACATCACACAATCCCATTACAATTGAACAGAGTCTTTCCCTTTATTATACTACGAGAAAAGCATAACTATATAAAATAGCACTGATAGTTCTATATACAGTATTATCAGTGGACGCGTCGTTTAAAGCACGGAGAAAACATAGAACCCACTGGAATGACAAGGGCGGGGGACAGATCTAAAGACAGGCCCCTCTAGATCACTCTCTGTAGCTCCTAATGGTACACAGCAGATTACAGGCCCCTCTAGATCACTCTCTGTAGCTCCTAATGGTACACAGCAGATTACAGGCCCCTCTAGATCACTCTCTGTAGCTCCTAATGGTACACAGCAGATTACAGGCCCCTTTAGATCACTCTCTGTAGTTTTTAATGGTACACAGCAGATTACAGGCCCCTTTAGATCACTCTCTGTAGTTCTTAATGGTACACAGCAGATTACAGGCCCCTTTAGATCACTCTCTGTAGTTCCTAATGGTACACAGCAGATTACAGGCCCCTTTAGATCACTCTCTGTAGTTCCTAATGATACACAGCAGATTTTGGTAACAGTTGGTTTAGTGGTTCACCATTTGTAAGCTGTAAAACATCCTTTACGTATCCTGTACGTATATTTTGGATACCAAAGACTAGATGTGCTGTATTTGACTATAGTCCACTAAACATCAAGGAACCCCGAGGAATAATAGAGTTTAGTCAAAAAGTGCTATAGATAAACATTTTTCAACATACATTACCCTCCAGAGAATGTGTTGGATTCATACGTAGTCTCTGAGTCCTCAAAACTACAGGTTCTTATCAATAACTTAGTTTTAAAAGATTTGATGATAACGTCCCATCCGGAGCCTATAAAAACAAACGTTAGTGTGGAGGTTCATAACTTAGTACTCAGAGTTATCAAGATAACTTCTCATCTATAACTTGTTGACACCAAACATTAGTGTGGAGGTTCATACCTTAGTACTCAGAGTTATCAAGATAACTTCTCATCTATAACTTGTTGACACCAAACATTAGTGTGGAGGTTCATAACTTAGTACTCAGAGTTATCAAGATAACTTCTCATCTATAACTTGTTGACACCAAACATTAGTGTGGAGGTTTATAACCTAGTACTCAGAGTTATCAAGATAACTTCTCATCTATAACTTGTTAACACCAAACATTAGTGTGGAGGTTCATACCTTAGTACTCAGAGTTATCAAGATAACTTCTCATCTATAACTTGTTGACACCAAACATTAGTGTGGAGGTTTATAACTTAGTACTCAGAGTTATCAAGATAACTTCTCATCTATAACTTGTTGACACCAAACATTAGTGTGGAGGTTTATAACTTAGTACTCAGAGTTATCAAGATAACTTCTCATCTATAACTTGTTGACACCAAACATTAGTGTGGAGGTTCATAACTTAGTACTCAGAGTTATCAAGATAACTTCTCATCTATAACTTGTTGACACCAAACATTAGTGTGGAGGTTTATAACTTAGTATTCAGAGTTATCAAGATAACTTCTCGTCTATAACTTGTTGACACCAAAATTAGTGTGGAGGTTTATAACTTAGTATTCAGAGTTATCAAGATAACTTCTCATCTATAACTTGTTGACACCAAACATTAGTGTGGAGGTTCATACCTTAGTACTCAGAGTTATCAAGATAACTCCTCGTCTATAACTTGTTGACACCAAAATTAGTGTGGAGGTTTATAACTTAGTATTCAGAGTTATCAAGATAACTTCTCATCTATAACTTGTTGACACCAAACATTAGTGTGGAGGTTTATAACTTAGTACTCAGAGTTATCAAGATAACTTCTCATCTATAACTTGTTGACACCAAACATTAGTGTGGAGGTTTATAACTTAGTATTCAGAGTTATCAAGATAACTTCTCGTCTATAACTTGTTGACACCAAACATTAGTGTGGAGGTTTATAACTTAGTACTCAGAGTTATCAAGATAACTTCTCATCTATAACTTGTTGACACCAAACATTAGTGTGGAGGTTCATAACTTAGTATTCAAAGTTATCAAGATAACTTCTCGTCTATAACTTGTTGACACCAAACATTAGTGTGGAGGTTTATAACTTAGTACTCAGAGTTATCAAGATAACTTCTCATCTATAACTTGTTGACACCAAACATTAGTGTGGAGGTTTATAACTTAGTAGTCAGAGTTATCAAGATAACTTCTCGTCTATAACTTGTTGACACCAAACATTAGTGTGGAGGTTTATAACTTAGTATTCAGAGTTATCAAGATAACTTCTCGTCTATAACTTGTTGACACCAAACATTAGTGTGGAGGTTTATAACTTAGTTCTCAGAGTTATCAAGATAACTTCTCATCTATAACTTGTTGACACCAAACATTAGTGTGGAGGTTTATAACTTAGTATTCAGAGTTATCAAGATAACTTCTCGTCTATAACTTGTTAACACCAAACATTAGTGTGGAGGTTTATAACTTAGTATTCAGAGTTATCAAGATAACTTCTCATCTATAACTTGTTGACACCAAACATTAGTGTGGAGGTTCATAACTTAGTACTCAGAGTTATCAAGATAACTTCTCATCTATAACTTGTTGACACCAAACATTAGTGTGGAGGTTTATAACCTAGTACTCAGAGTTATCAAGATAACTTCTCATCTATAACTTGTTGACACCAAACATTAGTGTGGAGGTTTATAACTTAGTATTCAGAGTTATCAAGATAACTTCTCGTCTATAACTTGTTGACACCAAACATTAGTGTGGAGGTTTATAACTTAGTACTCAGAGTTATCAAGATAACTTCTCATCTATAACTTGTTGACACCAAACATTAGTGTGGAGGTTCATAACTTAGTATTCAAAGTTATCAAGATAACTTCTCATCTATAACTTGTTGACACCAAACATTAGTGTGGAGGTTTATAACCTAGTACTCAGAGTTATCAAGATAACTTCTCATCTATAACTTGTTAACACCAAACATTAGTGTGGAGGTTCATACCTTAGTACTCAGAGTTATCAAGATAACTTCTCATCTATAACTTGTTGACCCCAAACATTAGTGTGGAGGTTTATAACTTAGTACTCAGAGTTATCAAGATAACTTCTCATCTATAACTTGTTGACACCAAACATTAGTGTGGAGGTTTATAACTTAGTACTCAGAGTTATCAAGATAACTTCTCATCTATAACTTGTTGACACCAAACATTAGTGTGGAGGTTCATAACTTAGTACTCAGAGTTATCAAGATAACTTCTCGTCTATAACTTGTTAACACCAAACATTAGTGTGGAGGTTTATAACTTAGTATTCAGAGTTATCAAGATAACTTCTCATCTATAACTTGTTGACACCAAACATCAGTGTGGAGGTTTATAACTTAGTATTCAGAGTTATCAAGATAACTTCTCATCTATAACTTGTTGACACCAAACATTAGTGTGGAGGTTTATAACTTAGTACTCAGAGTTATCAAGATAACTTCTCATCTATAACTTGTTGACACCAAACATTAGTGTGGAGGTTCATAACTTAGTATTCAGAGTTATCAAGATAACTTCTCATCTATAACTTGTTGACACCAAAATTAGTGTGGAGGTTTATAACTTAGTACTCAGAGTTATCAAGATAACTTCTCGTCTATAACTTGTTGACACCAAACATTAGTGTGGAGGTTTATAACTTAGTACTCAGAGTTATCAAGATAACTTCTCATCTATAACTTGTTGACACGAAACATTAGTGTGGAGGTTCATAACTTAGTATTCAAAGTTATCAAGATAACTTCTCGTCTATAACTTGTTGACACCAAACATTAGTGTGGAGGTTTATAACTTAGTACTCAGAGTTATCAAGATAACTTCTCATCTATAACTTGTTGACACCAAACATTAGTGTGGAGGTTTATAACTTAGTATTCAGAGTTATCAAGATAACTTCTCGTCTATAACTTGTTGACACCAAACATTAGTGTGGAGGTTTATAACTTAGTATTCAGAGTTATCAAGATAACTTCTCGTCTATAACTTGTTGACACCAAACATTAGTGTGGAGGTTTATAACTTAGTTCTCAGAGTTATCAAGATAACTTCTCATCTATAACTTGTTGACACCAAACATTAGTGTGGAGGTTTATAACTTAGTATTCAGAGTTATCAAGATAACTTCTCGTCTATAACTTGTTAACACCAAACATTAGTGTGGAGGTTTATAACTTAGTATTCAGAGTTATCAAGATAACTTCTCATCTATAACTTGTTGACACCAAACATCAGTGTGGAGGTTTATAACTTAGTATTCAGAGTTATCAAGATAACTTCTCATCTATAACTTGTTGACACCAAACATTAGTGTGGAGGTTTATAACTTAGTACTCAGAGTTATCAAGATAACTTCTCATCTATAACTTG
Organism: Tachypleus tridentatus; assembly: GCF_004210375.1. Lineage (NCBI taxonomy): Eukaryota > Metazoa > Arthropoda > Merostomata > Xiphosura > Limulidae > Tachypleus > Tachypleus tridentatus. The sequence goes on from NC_134826.1 coordinate 134,709,542, forward strand.
TTGACACCAAACATTAGTGTGGAGGTTCATAACTTAGTATTCAGAGTTATCAAGATAACTTCTCATCTATAACTTGTTGACACCAAAATTAGTGTGGAGGTTTATAACTTAGTACTCAGAGTTATCAAGATAACTTCTCGTCTATAACTTGTTGACACCAAACATTAGTGTGGAGGTTCATAACTTAGTATTCAGAGTTATCAAGATAACTTCTCATCTATAACTTGTTGACACCAAACATTAGTGTGGAGGTTCATAACTTAGTATTCAGAGTTATCATGATAACTTCTCATCTATAACTTGTTGACACCAAACATTAGTGTGGAGGTTTATAACTTAGTATTCAGAGTTATCAAGATAACTTCTCGTCTATAACTTGTTGACACCAAACATTAGTGTGGAGGTTTATAACTTAGTATTCAGAGTTATCAAGATAACTTCTCGTCTATAACTTGGTAACTACGAACTGTTGTACTGAGACTTATAACTTAATCTACAGAGTTTTGACAATACCAGTTTTTCGTCCATAATCCAGTAAGAAAAACCGCTGTTGAAATAGGTGAAGTTAGTTAATTATTTATTTAAACACGGATTTTTGTCATTTCTAAATTCAAGATAAATAGGGACATTTGTGAGATGAAAATGTCTGGTAATAAATTTCCTACCTATACCCAAAAAGCTGAAGTATATAATTGTTTGAAGTTTTCTATTTTATATAATCTTAAATTAGGTGATTGCCTCCTCCTTCCCATTGGCTCGTATTTAAGTCTGCAGGCTTACGACCTTCAAATTCTGTATTCAAAACAATTAACGTGTAGAGCACAGATTGTGTAGCTTTAAGTTTAATGGCAACCAAACCAACCCTACTGGTTGGACCAAGCGACAATTGCCGTTTTTTATACCGTAGAAAAGACGTGGTGTTTTTTTTTTCTTCTGAAAATACATGAACGTACAAGTTAAACATCTCGAAACAAATATGTGAGTAATGTTTGGGTGAAACAAATATGTGAGTAATGTTTGGGTGAAACAAATATGTGAGTAATGTTTGGGTGCACTGAAGTTTCGAAATTTGGAACATTACTGCAGACGAAAAACAAGTTGTTTATTACAATAAGTTCTTGGATGTTTCGTTCATTTTGATGCAGAAAATAATAATATAAGAAAGATTTCTTGCAACGATTGTTTTGTTTTCTTATTTATTTGATCTCAGTAATATGAAGTTAGTTGTGTGTAACAATAGGCAACTGCATCGACCAAAGAGCCAGCGAATAGCTTGTGACTTGCTTTTCACTAACATTGGCCAACTTTGATCGAATATAAGGGTATTCAGGAATGTGATTTGCGATTAGACTCTTTCCATCGGATTCTACCTTTTCTAGACAAATAATAATAAAGAAAAACAGCTATTTTATTCGGGATTCTTGAGCTATAGAATCCTCAAAAATCAATTTCATATTTGTTTGTTTTTATAGATTGTCCATCAAACCATCGATGCTAAATTTCAAATTCAAAGGTAAGAACATTACGGGTAAAGAGAAACAAAACTGCTCCTGTGGTTAACTCTCTCACTGGTCTAATCACAAGTTTTCCACCCCCATCCCCTTTCCGTCACGAGGCGGGTTTTTCACTTGAGGAACACTTTGTCGCTGATTACGAGACAACTTGGATGTTTAAAAACGACTTGAAGATAGAGAAACGTGATCAAGTTGCCAAACCGACCCGTAGGAGACCTTGTCAACAAACCCAAGATTTGTGAACGCAGGGGCTCATGTTGATACAGATCCAAACTTTGTGCTTTGTTAACAAACGACAAGATAGCTTCAAATAGGTTTCAACCTAGCTATCATTAGTAAGTAGAGATCCCACTTGATCTCGATAGGTTTGAAACGCCGGACTTCAACAATTTCAAGTACTTTGCGCATGTAGCGTCTCTGAATAAAAGAATGGAACAACACAGAAAGATATGTGATGTATCAACAAATTGAGGCTTATTTACCCCAAGAGCGCTTGAAATTTTATTAAGCAACAGTTAAACGGATTTTCGGCTAATAAAACTGTTCTCTATGAACGACAGTAGATAGAAGAGAGGATGGTATTGTATCTGTACTTTTGTACACACAACAAGCACTAAGTTATGAAACACCCACAGATAAATCACGTACCAAGGCACGTTTCTAGGGTGCTAGAAAATAAGGTTTATCAGTGCATATAAAACAAGGTGTTTCAAGTGACAAGATCAAAGGTCAAGTATTGATACTTTAGAAAAAAAATCAAATATATATCGAAACTAGTAAATGCTACAAAAATAATAACTGCAATTTTGATTCACGAGTTTATTGGTTGACAGGGATCGTATAACCCCCAGCAACCAATCAGCATGTAAATCAAAAGTGCAGTACGTACGTAACACGCGTATACAAAAGTATAAGAGTACTGGTGAATTATGTAAAGAAAAAGACTATTTTTTTTTAAATACGATGTACTCTAAGTGACATTTGTTTTCAGATGCTAAGCACTTTTGAGATTGGTCTAATTTAAAGGACTTCTGTTTGTTTGTTTTTGGGAATTTCGCGCAAAGCTACAGGAGGGCTATATGCGCAAGCCGTCCCTTATTTAGTAGTGTAGGACTAGAGAGAAGAAAGCTAGTCATCATCACCCACCGCCAACTCTTGAGCTAATCTTTTACCAGCGAATAGTTATATTGACCGTAAGATTATAACGCCCGCACGGCTGAAAGGGCGAGCATGTTTGGTGCGGCGGGGATTCTAACCCGTGAAGGAGTTCTGTACCTGGGATTTTATTTCGTGAAGCTATTTTCCTATACCACGGAAAAATAGCGAATTGTATATGTATTTATGTTTGTTAAAACTAGATTATTAGACGTTTGTAGTGTCGTGAATCAATCATCGAATCTTTCAACATCTCAGGATATTTGTTTCGAAATCGTGAAATTCGTTTAAGAAAAATCACCTTATTTCTAATTTAATAAATCAGTTAAAACATTTACGCTGAGTGAATTGTATTTTTTTTTCAAAATAAAAATAACAATACTAGGTTAATTTAATCCAAGTGATTATTTTCACTGTAACCTGTTATGCTCCCTCTAACTCAGCACAGATATATGTTCCGTGATTATAAGCCATGGTATATGTTCTACAATTTTTGAAAACAGTTTTCTATAAAATAAACGAAAATAATACTTTCAGTGAGTGTGACCAATATGGATATGTCAAAGTTCGGTTACTAAGTTGTTATAAATTAGGAATTGGTCCACTGGAAAACCGGGCAATCAATCGCCCGGTGGGCCGCTGCATTTGATGCTTTCATGGAAAATGACTTTAAATTCTATTTTTTTTTTTTATAGCAATTATAAGCATGTGATTTTTCCCGGGCTGATCCTTTGCTGCCAATCCGCCCTTGCTATAAAATAAATGACACAAATATTCTCCCCGTCGCACAAAACATGCTCGCCCTTTCAGCCGTGGGGGCGTTATAAAGTGACGGTCAATCCCACTATTCGTTGGTAAAAGAGTAGCCCAAGAGTTGGCGGTGGGTGGTGATGAGTAGCTGCCTTCCCTCTAGTCTTACACTGCTAAATTAGGGACGGCTAGCACAGATAGCCCTCGAGTAGCTTTGTGCGAAATTCAAAAACAAACAAACAAACACAAGTATGATTTTTAACAAATGCAGTTATTGTTTATTTTTGTTTTTGCTGAGAAACATACGAAATATGTGTTCTTAGATTATAATACAAAACATAGGATACTGCTTTTTTGCTTCTGAGTTGATTTTATATTAAATCTTTAATTATACAAATATTAAACTGAACCTGTTTGAAGGCGAACGAAAAATTCAAAGAAAATGTGAATGCAAGGAAAGACTGCCCTCTCCACTTAAGTGGTTTCTACCAATGATACTATATAGTTGAATCTACAAAGGGGAGGAAGGAGGGATAAGGGGTAGACAACAATTCCTATCAACAGTACGGTTATTCTTTTATTCTTGCCAGCGTTCCGAAATGTCGACTCTGTCGGCAAAGTGAATCTTTATAAAAATCCTCTTGACCCATTTATAAACAGTGAACTTAGCTAAGCCTATTATTAGACTCGAAACTAGTGGAAGTCAGCATTTTCAATAAGTTGTGTCTGTACGTGAATTTGGGCAGTTATAACCAGTATTATGGCACAATTTGTTGACGTCATGCATAGTTTCTCAGAGATTTTCTTCTAAACGGATTCAGTACTGAGCTTATTTTGAGTCAAATGGATGCCCATTGTAATCTGACACTTTACATGAATATCTGAGGGTTCTTTGTTATTAGTGTCATACCTGTCATTTAACCTAGGATCCTGAGGGTTCTTTGTTATGATTGTCATACCTCTCATTTAACCTAGGATCCTGAGGGTTCTTTGTTATGATTGTCATACCTCTCATTTAACCTAGGATCCTGAGGGTTCTTTGTTATGAGTGTCTTACCTGTCATTTAACCTAGGATCTTGAGGGTTCTTTCTTATTAGTGTCATACCTGTCATTTAACCTAGGATCCCAAGGGTTCTTTGTTATTAGTGTCATAATAACCATTTACTTTAAGAATCTGAGGGATCTTGGTTACTAGTGTCATACTAATCATTTAATCTAGGATTCTAAGGATTCTTGGTTATTAATGTCATACCTGTCATTTAACCTAGGATCCTGAAGGTTCTTTGTAATTAGTGTCATACTAACCATTTAATGTAGGATCTTGAGGGTTCTTGGTTATTAATATCATACCAACCATTTAATTTAGGAATCTGAGGGTTATTGGCTATTAGTGTCATAATAACCACTTAACCTAAAATCCTGAGGGCTCTTGCTCACTAACATCGCAGCAAATAACTTTATAATAAGATTCTGTTAACGTATAAAGAAACAATTTCAATTATGATCGCGAGAGTTACAAATGTCACAGCAAACCATTTCTGAATAGTTTTAGTAGACACGTGTTTGTTGACGTCACAGTCCGTAGCATATGTTTTATACATACTCTCATTGGATAAAATAAGGGGGGGGAGGAAAAAACTGGACTTTTCGGTGACGCTCTTGGTAATAAGTTCCAGCTCACACGTGCATCGCGGGTACCACTCCTCCCAGCCATTGCTCCTCCTAGCTCACAAGTACATCACAATACGGTCACCCCTCCTCCACGGCCACTGTTCCTCCATTATTAGTGCACTTTATTTTGTTGCTGTAAGGAAAGAGACGATAGAAAAAAAAACAGGCTTAATTACACGTGAAAAGAAAGATTGTATATGTGAGCAGGGAGCAACACGACGGCTGGGCTTGTTCCCACACAGCTAACACTCCACGCAGCGGCCTCGTGCTAGATGATAGTTTCAGGGTTGTTAGCAAAAGAACGTTCCAGTTCTTTGCTGGTTCTACAATCGAAACTGCTAACTTTGAATTCATAAAAACTCTACTTCCTTTTCTCTCGGTTTCACAATATAACAGCGGAAGTGAATAAAACAAAATGCAAGATAAGTGTTTGGCACGAGGAAGTGAACAATTATTACAATGTCATTCTTCTTCATTAACATATCGAACATGCAGTATCTTTCACTGTGATTGTTTTTAAAACAGAATTTCGTCCACTGATGTTTGGTTTGTTTGTTTTTTCTTTTTAATTTTGCGCAAAGCTACACGAGGGCTATCTGCGCTAGCCGTCCCTAATTTAACAGTGTACGACTAGAGGAAAAGAAGCGAGTCATCACCACCCACCGCCGCCAACTCTTGGGCTACTCTTGTACCAACGAATAGTTGGATTGACAGTCACATTATAACGCTCCTACGGCTGAAAGGACAAGCATGTTTGGGGTGACGGGGGGATTCGAACCCTCGATTCTCAGATTACGAGTCGAGTGCCTTAACCATATGGCCATGCGGGGCTTTTGACTAATGTTGTTGTTCAAAACATGTTTAAACAGTGATTCAGAAAACCTAAATTATAATGGTGTTCTTGTTTGTTTTAATTAACCACAAAGCTACACTATGGGATATCCGTGCTTTGTCCACTACGGGTATCAAAACCCGCTTTTTAGCGTTGTAAGTCCACCGACATGCTGTTGTACCAATGGGGGAGGATTGTAATAGCATTGTTCTTTTAAGCCCAAAAAGATAAAAAGGTGCTTATCATTTACGTGAAGTTTACAGAAATTATTTACATTGACCACACACGTCCATATTTTTTGCAATATTTTTAAGTGTTATATTTTCCCATAATGCATGTTTTTTTAAAGTCTTTTTTTTTGTTTCAAAATGAACACAGTACGAGTATGGTTTGGACTATTTAGGATGTTCCAAAACACATAAGATGAACAGATAAAAGACAGTACCAGAAAATAAAGTGTGTTGTGATCGCTTTCGAGAAAATGGACTTTCTTTCATCTAAGGGGTAAATGAGCCCTGGTGGAGGTAAGTCCATTTCCCGAAAGCGCTCGGGGAGCTCTTTTTTATAGACAGTAAATTAATACTGAAGTACAGAAACAATGCCATATTTTTAATCCCATACCCCAATATGCTCGAAAAATAAAAGAAACAGGTCTCAGAACAGTTTATCTTTCTCTTCACCTATTGCTATTAATTAGATCATTTTGCCTATAGCAACGTTAAAGGTTCGGATTCACAGTTCGTACTTGTCTATAGGACGTCATTTGGTACTACTTGCAGTGAAAGGTTCCATCTGTTCTACATTTGAATCAGCGGGAGGACACTGTTCCTTTACGTATTTTTTATACGTTTTTTTTTTTATCCTACCTATCACGTCCAAGCTGCTTTTACTTTAACGTGAGAGAAATGTTGGCTCTTTGTAGTGCAAGCTTTGAACACAATCTACTGAAAATTCGTTGTTTATCTTCGTGTAATGTGATATAAATTTGTAAAAATGACGCTAGTCTTACAAGAATCAGATGAGGTTTATTATTTAACCATTCAATAGAAAGAAAGAGACAATGAAAAACAACAGCAAAAGATTAAGAATTGATATAATTTAAATTGTTTAAGAGTTGTATGGAATATATTTTATTGTTGTTTTTCTCTATATGACTCAGACAGCCCATCACTGTTTTGGTTTGAATGTTTTACTCAACAAGTAGCTGCGAAGGTCCTGGTGACAGGGATCGAACCTGGTAAGTATATGGTGTACCAAACTGTGGATTTGCAGGTCCCACGTTCATATCCCACTTTAGAGCTATGGGTATGTTACAAGGCTGACCACATTATTCAGTCAGATAATAGTAGACAAATGCGATGAATTATATTGACTACTTTCCTTCTATGCAGTCAGTCAGCTCAAAATAAAGTACAGGTAGTGCAACTAACGCTCGAATAGGTTTGTTGTGAAGATCCAACGGCTTGCTAATTTAGCATTGTTAATCCGAGAATTAATGGTTCTCGTTCCATTGGCACAATATTATGTTCTGCTCTTTTGGACTGTGGGTTCTCTGTTAAATCCCACTATTCAGTGAATGAAGAATAGCTTGAGAGTTGGCTCTGAGCGCTTTTGACTCGTTGCTTTTCATGCAGTATATATAACTTCAAAATTAGGGTTAGCTATGCACATATAACACTTTAGTAGCTTTACGCGAGGCCCGGCATGGCCAAGCGGGTTCGCATCCCCGTTGTGCCAAACATGCTCGCCCTTTCAGCCGTGGGGGCGTTATAATGTGACGGTCAATCCCACTATTCGTTGGTAAAAAAACTAGCCCAAGAGTTTGCGGTGGGTGGTGATGACTAGCTGCCTTCCCTCTGGTCTTACACTGCTAAATTAGGGACGGCTAGTACAGATAGCCCTCGAGTAGCTTTGTACGAAATTCAAAAAAGAAACAAATGAACAAAACAAGCTTTACGCGAACTTTTTAAACTATCTTTAGAAATACTCTGCATGTTTAACACACAGACATATATATATATATTTATTTGAAAATGTATTTTGATTTTCTACATTTCCTCGTTCTTCCAGACTCGTTCTACTTTTACAGTGGTATTGTTAAACCTGTCGTTTTAATTACTGAGAAACGTTTCCTTACAACTTATAACACATTTTACAAAAAAAACCCAACAAAAACGTTTAAGTACTGAATTATTACTGTTCAATTTAATATCATATAAACTTTTCTGTGATGATAATTCGTATTTCATAATTGGTCGTTTCACTGACAAAGAGACTTACTAAACTTATTAACAAGAGGTCCCCCAAAGCTTTGACCGCGTCATAAATCATTAAAAAGATAAAATTCTTCTTACAATTCGTCACCATCAAGTTTTACACTGAGTTAATAAATGTGTGTATTACCTTAAGTTGTGGAAGCATTGTTCCTCTTTAAAATTTGAAAAACTGTGACGGTTATAAACTGCAATCAATACAGGCAAAACATAATTGCACATCGTTCTTCTAGCGCCATCTATCAATATGTTTTTTAGCAAAATGAGTCATTGATATTTCCCTAAGCTTTGGTGAAAATTACGCTCAAGCAATATCGACGTGGACAGAAACTACGTAACTTCTCTTGTTGGGGAAGAAAATATTTTTAAAAGTCACTTTTTAAACTACTTTAGGCTGTGTAGCATTTATTTAGTAAAAAATATATCTTAAGTTAACAATAAAATTCATTAGCGAGGTCTACAAGTCAGCAGTGATAGTCATGTTTAAGCCGTTATAAACTGCATCCAAAGATTTACAATCATTGCAAAATCAGACCCATTAGAAATAACATATATATGTATATGTATTTGTGTGTGTGTGTGTGTATTTACAATATTTTTAACTCATTCGTGCTTGGTTTTTGGATCACTCAAAGATGAGTGAAAACTGAAGGACAACGGATGCAACATGAAACCATAGGCAGAGTAACCTTTATTTTTATGTAAAAGCATCATCACCAAGTAGCCCTCAACCATATCACAACACTCCCACTTGTAATCATAACCCTACTAATATTTTATCACTTCCTAAGCTTATACTCATAAAAGGTTATTAGAATGTGTGATAAAAAGCTAGGATGCACTCATGATTATGGCTGTGTGTTTCCATAGAGATTTGTCTGGATATTAACTAAAATAACATATTTCTGCGTTGGACTGGTTTCATGTGGAAACTACACTGCTGCGTGAGAAAATTAAATGAAAATATGAAATTGTAGCGGGATATTTAAGGCAAAACTGATGTTATCATATGGTGAGAATAGCTGAGCAAAGCCTTGCTAAATCAAAGAGTGAAGACAGAGTTTAGGAACCAGCTTAGTACGGACGTGACAAGAATCAGATGAATTTTTCTAGTTTAGCAGTGAAAATACTTTTACAGGGGTTGTCTTAGTCAACACAAAGAAAAGTTTCGTGAGAACTATCCCTGTCAAGCGGTGATAACAGTTTTACAGGGCAACGTGGGTAAGACATCGAAAACTGTTATACAGGGTTATTTTAGCCGAGATATGGAGATACTGATAAACACTGTTGAAATAAAACAGTGAAGGTAGTTTGGAATACCTCAAGTAAGTCAAGAGACTAAAATGTCTTAACAGAAACCATTCTCAGTCACGAGATGAGAGCAGTTTATGTGAATCAATAGGCGAAGGAAGTTTAACCACTGCTGCTCGCACTAAGTGATAAGTACAGTTTAACACGCATTATTCAAACCAAGCAATAAGTACACCTAAAACAGTGATGGGTGATGGTTTGAGAGAGCTTATCTGATTCAAAAGATGAATGTTGATTGATAGGACCGTTTGAATCAAACTACGAGGACAGTTTCACAGGGGTTGTCAACTTACATGAGCTAAGATTTGAAGTCATTTTGATGCAGAACCTATCTGAGTTTAGCAATAACAGATAGACGACATGACAGTTACAAATCGACACGTGAAAATTAGACACTGATAACAAAACGAGTCTTTACTTTGAGGTATTTTTAATTGAAATAAATATAAAAAGGCAAGACAGGTTAAGAAGAGTTACTTTATTCGAGTGACAAACATCCAAAGTAGTTGGTAAACTTAATTTAATAAAGTCAGTTGATAGCAATTAATAGAACAACAAAACAAAACACGATTTTTAAAAACGTTAACTGAGAACTAGTAAAGCAAATTACATGGAGTAACAATGTCTTGTGTCAGAAAGCAATACGTCAAGAAATACAAAAGTGGAGAACAATGACTATTGTCAGAAGACAGTAAGCCAAGAAGTACAAAAGTGGAGTAAGAATGTCTTATGTCAGAAGAGAGTAAGTCAAGAAGTACAAAAGTGGAGTAACAATGTCTTGTGTCAGAAGGCAATACGTCAAGAAATTCAAAAGTGGAGTAACAATGTCTTATGTCAGAAGAGAGTAAGTCAAGAAGTACAAAAGTGGAGTAACAATGTCTTGTATCAGAAGGCAATACGTCAAGAAATACAAAAGTGGAGTAACAATGTCTTATGTTAGAAGGCAATACGTCAAGAAGTACAAAAGTGGAGTAACAATGTCTTGTATCAGAAGGCAATACGTCAAGAAATTCAAAAGTGGAGTAACAATGTCTTGTATCAGAAGGCAATACGTCAAGAAATTCAAAAGTGGAGTAACAATGTCTTATGTCAGAAGAGAGTAAGTCAAGAAGTACAAAAGTGGAGTAACAGTCTCTTCTGGTACAACATCCACAAAGATGTTTTTATTGTTCAAGTTATAAAAAACCAAAGAAGTTGGCATCCGACAAGTTACATCGTACCAACATTAAAGTTATCTTAATCCCACAAGTTACATCGTACCAACATTAAAGTTATCTTAATCCCACAAGTTACATCGTACCAACATTAAAGTTATTTTAATCCCACAAGTTACATCGTACCAACATTAAAGTTATCTTAATCCCACAAGTTACATCGTACCAAGATTAAAGTTATCTTAATCCCACAACTTACATCGTACCAACATTAAAGTTATCTTAATCCCACAACTTACATCGTACCAACATTAAAGTTATCTTAATCCCACAAGTTACATCGTACCAACATTAAAGTTATCTTAATCCCACAAGTTACATCGTACCAACATTAAAGTTATCTTAAATGCTGCACGTTCGACAAAAATCGCACAATTTGGTAATTATACAGAATATTGAATCAGTTGCTAAAGGAGCCAAAGCCACAAACTCGGAGTAACAGAAAAATGTATTTATAGTCCATTCTCTATATCATGCTAGTTTCCAAAGTCTCTGAGCCGTCATTATACACACATATTCAAAATCAGCAAAAACACAAAATATGCTGACGAACTAAAAAGTGAAATACGCATTTCCTTAGAGATATCATTATTATATATTATTAACTACAGCCACTTTTAAAAAAATAGAATATTCTATTCATTAATAGTAAGTACCACGAGATGTTTTTTTCTTCTGAAAAGGCAAACTTGCTAAAATTCTCCACATAATAGATAGTTTATTTTCTCTATTCAAACAGTTAAAATATTTATTTTTCTATTACAATGAGTTAAAGTTCAAAATAGTAGATAAATAAGTAAAACATGCCAGACGATTATTACTGCAAATAGCAAGAGTATTGTTATAGGGCTAAAGCCCCCCCTCCACTCCCAGTCGTTGAAATAAAATATCAGAAGAGAAAGGAAGAAAAAGTGCGTTATTAGCAAAATAGATTTAACGTAAGAAAAACTGAAACAAGGTACATGTTTAGTCAATAAGGTTTTATGAGAAATATCTGTAATTAAAGTCAATACACTTCACTTAGTGTTGAATGTTACTCATGTCTCGCATATTCCAGTTCTTGTCTTCTAGCAGATAACAATTAGTGTTGAATATTACTCATGTCTCGCATATTCAGGTTCTTGTCTTCTAGCAGATAACAATTAGTGTTAAATATTACTCATGTCTCGCATATTCCGGTTCTTGTCTTTCAGCAGATAACAATTAGTGTTGGATATTATTCATGTCTCGCATATTCCAGTTCTTGTCTTCTAGCAGATAACAATTAGTGTTGAATATTACTCATGTCTCGCATATTCCAGTTCTTGTCTTCTAGCAGATAAAAATTAGTGTTGAATATTACTCATGTCTCGCATATTCCAGTTCTTGTCTTCTACCAGATAACAATTAGTGTTGAATATTACTCATGTCTCACATATTCCAGTTCTCGTCTTCTAGTAGATAACAATTAGTGTTGAATATTACTCATGTCTCACATATTCCAGTTCTTGTCTTCTACCAGATAACAATTTATGTTGAATATTACTCATGTCTCGCATATTCCAGTTCTTGTCTTCTAGCAGATAACAATTAGTGTTGAATATTACTCATGTCTCGCATATTCCAGTTCTCGTCTTCTAGTAGATAACAATTAGTGTTGAATATTATTCATGTCTCGCATATTCCAGTTCTTGTCTTCTAGCAGATAAAAATTAGTGTTGAATATTACTCATGTCTCACATATTCCAGTTCTCGTCTTCTAGTAGATAACAATTAGTGTTGAATATTACTCATGTCTCACATATTCCAGTTCTCGTCTTCTAGTAGATAACAATTAGTGTTGAATATTACTCATGTCTCACATATTCCAGTTCTTGTCTTCTACCAGATAACAATTTATGTTGAATATTACTCATGTCTCGCATATTCCAGTTCTTGTCTTCTAGCAGATAACAATTAGTGTTGAATATTACTCATGTCTCGCATATTCCAGTTCTCGTCTTCTAGTAGATAACAATTAGTGTTGAATATTACTCATGTCTCGCATATTCCAGTTCTTGTCTTCTAGCAGATAACAATTAGTGTTGAATATTACTCATGTCTCGCATATTCCAGTTCTCGTCTTCTAGCAGATAACAATTAGTGTTGAATATTACTCATGTCTCACATATTCCAGTTCTTGTCTTTTAGCAGATAACAATTAGTGTTGAATATTACTCATGTCTCGCATATTCCAGTTCTTGTCTTCTACCAGATAACAATTTGTAATATATTAAACGGTGACTCACACCTTTGAATTATAATGTGTGTAGCCTTGACTTTTTACTTGTTTATACAATTTAAAATAATTAATACCTGTTTATAGCGCACGTGAGAAGAAATCTCTGTGGAAGTGGGATATGACAATCGCAATGACCTTGTGGTCTGTCTCAAAATGTATTCCATTAAATGTAATTTATGTGATGTGTTGCAATATAGCTAATAAAACATTTCCGGTTAAACTAAAATAACTGCATATTTCCTACAAGATAACTTGAAGTGAATCTGGCTTACTATATAACGTACGAAGACGCGTTTTAATGTGAGTTGTAACCAGTGCCACAAAAACATTCTTCTAAATGTCTTCGTAAAGAAACTAATTAGTTTAAACTTTCATAGTTTTGAAAATAAAATTACGGCTGTGACCAATACATCTTTTACGAGAACCCAATCTAGGTACTATAGCTGAAAACTAGTCACAAATGTCAATGAAACTGTCCAATAAAGTTTTCTTCCATAATTCTATGTCACATAACATTTACGTATTCTGGGACTGGGAGTTCTACTGATATCTAACTACGAGAACGAAGGTCGAGAAGAACAAAGAGCGTGAACTTTTTTTAGGCCTCACATCTGATAGGGCCCGGCACGGCCAGGTGGGTGGGTTAAGGCGTGCGACTCGTAATCCGAGGGTCACGGGTTTGCATCCCTGCCGCATCAAACATGCTCGCCTTTTCAGCCGTGGGGCGTTAAAAGTGACGGTCAATCCCACTATGCGTTGGTAAAAGAGTATCCCAAGAGTTGGCGATGGGTGGTGATGACTAGCTGCCTTCCCTCTAGTCTTGCACTGCTAAATTAGGGACGGCTAGTGCAGATAGCGAAGGTGAATCTTTGCGCGAAATTCAAAACAAACTAAACCAAGTAAAGAACTTTGAGGTTCAAAAAACAAACAAACACATAAACGCATCTGATAGAGTAACTACTGAACTTGTTACTGGAATACAATAGCTCAAAATTTATCCACGTGTATCGAGAGCTCAAGACGATTCTCGTATCACGTGCATTGAAAATTTATGGCTATCTTAGAATCATTTCATGTAACTTCTAAAGTTAGAAACATGATAATATTTTAATGAATATGGAACAGGTTTATAAGTCGTCATAGAATAGCTTGGCAGGTCTTTGCGACAGAAACAAAACAGCATCGTTTCTATTGTAGTGTACCTGTAATAACACAGCAGTTGGTACTATTAACATTAATTAATAATATTGTATGTTATGCTTTCACAATTGCTTTGAATTTATTTTGTAAATCAGAAATAAATTCCCTTAAAATACAAGCAATATAAAGAAGCATACAAACAGAAACTAAAAATATGAAATAGTCGAGTGTGTTTGTGTGGAATAAATGCTGTCATCTTTTTGGGTATCATTTATGCTTTGTCACAATAAATGTAATTTAGAATAAAAATGTTAAATAACTATATATATATATATATATATATATATATAGTTAAATACTGACTCGTATAACGAAGAAAATTATTTTTTTCTCTGTACAATAACGTGTTTATCTTCTAGGAAACTCTTCAGATTTCTGATTATAGTGGATCCTGGAATCCTTATAAAATCTCAGCGCCCTTCTCCAGGGGAATCCTCTGATTCTTTGAAGAAGTCATATTGCCATGGCAACAGCGGACATTTTGGCTCTGTGAACCCGGAATCGGAAACCATATCAGTCTAACCAGATTACCCAACAAGCCCCACTAGTAATTATATTAGAGCAGCCCGAGTCAACAAAGCGGCCTCTGCTAATCACGTTATGAGCTGTGAACAAATACAGCTTTCAGAATGGGACCAGTCCAACTGAAAACAGGAGTCCCTTTAGAGACCGCCTGATCATAGAATACGTCTCATCCACTCACAAAATAGCACACGCATGTGTGCTGAGAAAAAGCTAAAAATAAACAAACAGACTGATAGACATATAGATAGATATTGTCATTAAAACCATCTTTAGAGTTGTGATGCAGCAACGTTGAGTTTTATCTATCAACATGGCTATGAAGTTGTGATATGTAACATATCAACATTTTTTTCCTTTTAAATTAAATAGAGGGCGTGATGAATTCCTTAAAGGTTGTAAATGGAGGCACAAACATCTGATGCCGAGAATAAAAGAAATAGCCTAACTTTAACTGATTTTTTTCTTATAAAAATGGTTGAGGTACTTAGGCTTTATGAAAACATATTATGAACACATGTTTCGTGATTTTATATCACATGATATCAACAGTGTGATTATTGGTTGAACTGATAAAGTTTTATTATAAAAGTTTGCCACTAAAAGAAGCGCATGAAGCTGAAACCAGAGCTTCAGTCACAAATCCAAACTTGAAATTCAGAACGCCAGTTAAACACAACATATTAATAAACAAGGTTATCCAATCTTACATGTCGAGTCAATAATTCGTAATCTTCTTTCTCAACATGTTCTTAATATGATATAAGTGTGATGGGAGTTAGCAATGATAGGGTATAGGAGTTATAGGACTTTGGTCTAATAAGGTGCAGGCCTGATACGGTATAGGTGTATAGGGTAGAGGTCTGATACAACACAAGAGAAAGAAATTAGATATATATGTGACACTGTATCACTATAACACTGCAAATAATTTAATAGTATCGTTTCTATTATATACCACTTACGATAAGACCTTTATTTAGTACTAGAACTCATATTGTCTAAGTTACATCATTTTAAGCCTTCACTGAAATTGTTTATTTCTGTTTTTTACAAAGCGTATAGGTACATAGGCTGGTGTTTTCGGAACCCCACAACGTCGCGACAGTTCACGTTGCCTCCTCCAGTCATGCTCTATCTGACAACTGTGCACCTTGACAACTGCCCTGCAACGTAGTTTTTATTGTAAAAGGCTTCGTTGTAAGGTTGTCATGTTCAGGGCAATCTACTCCTCCCTGTGACTTTACATAATCCATCTAGTATATGAGAATAATATTTTTTCCAGAGCATGTTTCAACAATTCTATCCCACAGAAATTCATACGTGCTGTATCAGGCGAGGTGACTGGAATGTCTTCATGTGGAATATCATGAGTAAGCGATTCAATGTTTAAATACTTGAGATATGTAATTGTTAAAGGGATGATTGGTAGAATAAATCTGTGAACCACCTGACTTGTGTTATTTTACCTATCGGAAATTCTGTTTGATTTTTGTAACGTTACCTGGAGCTTCAAGAAGGCTCCTGCTGCTGAATTTTGTGTTCGTGGATTTTCGCCCGTCACAAAATGTCATACTTTTGCTTAGAACGGCTTGCGTAGGACTTGCTACATTCTGAATGGTTCTAGTTCCCAAATCTATACATATTTCTTTGTAGTCCGATACTTCAGCTAAAAAGGATTATACCGTTTTAAAATTTCCAAATATTCCATCTAAACATATTTTTATGATTTTATTGTACGAATATTTTGCAGTGGAAAGGGCTGTTATGTGCCCTTTTAGAAAGCAACGATTTTTTTTTATAAAATAACTATCTACACGACGCTAAAGAATAATAAAATATTCAACACGATATTATATCTGCTGTAATTATCACATCACTTGTCAATTTTAACACTTAAATTCGTTTTTGTATAATGTACACAACCTAAGCTATTTGAGTACGATCCCTTAGCAGGAACTAGGTAAAGAATTATCCAATTCAAATTATTATCAAATGTTGCTATGGTACACCTTTTCCATGGTAACCCCCATCCCGTTACCTCAACAATAAATATAAAAGCTTATAATGTTAAAAACCAAATTTCGACAACGTTAGGCATAGCATGAACCGCCCATAATATAGCTTTAGGCTTAGCAACAACAAAACCCAAAACAGTTTCTCTATTAACTATGGTGCTTCGCTAGTTTAGACATTATGGAATGTAGCATACTTTAAACCTTGCATGTAATGTATTCCAAATCGATTTTAAAATATTCTTAAAATATTATTCACAACAGCGAGTCATTATATGCCCGTTCTTGGGCGCACTATGTCTACACGAATACAAACTGGGTGCAATGTTGAAGAAAGTCAACTAATGTGACGTCAGGAAAATTGAAAGAAAAAAAAACTGATAATATATATTTCAAAATACTTATACCGAATACTTCACAATGTTCTAGAGACAAGATAATAAAAATTTATTTTATAAGTATTTTACAGTTCTCACAAATTAAGGCTTAAAACATGGCTACTATAACTACTAAAGCTATAGCAGTTGACCTGCTGTTGGGTGTAACATTGATAATTTTGTTTTCTACACCTTCCCTCTACTTTCATTATCGAAGTTCTAGCAGTAGGTAAGTCTCTTTAAATATCTTACCTCTCCTTGTGTTCCTGCAGTTCGTGCACAGTTCACGCCTTCCATTCCCAGACCGATTGGCTTGTATTTAAATTAATTGAAATAATAATACTTCCACATGTGGTCGTTTGATTGCAAAACTTGGTTTCCATGGCGACCTACGCCAGTTCACTTCGTTTGCCTTGGTAAGAGGCGGATCGTCTCAGGGCTTAAAGTTTGTACAATTAAATAGCAGCCCCCCTTTCATCAACTTTATATACCTACAGGCAGTAAGTTATTGTTACCATAGTCACATTTTCAATGTTTTTTTGTTGTTTGTTAGACGTCAAAATGTCAGCCATTATCCTTTGAAACTGTATAAAGCACACTTATGCAATATCCTATGCTTGAAATGGCACACGTAAATTCACTGCTCTTATAATGTATGAAGGAAAAACAAAAATAAATTAAATTGTTTTTCTATTTATAAACACATTCGAAACGTGGAATTCAACAACCTTACCCGGCCAATCACAGTTAGGACTGTTCACTTCTAGCCAATCACAATCAGGGCTGTTTGCACTTTCTCTGCTTTTGCTTAGAATGCACGTTTCTCTCTTACAATGGTCATTTTTCATGCGTTTGTAACACTTCTCGTAAAATTATGCTACAAGTTGTAATATGTGATGTCAGAACTCAATAATATTAATATCGTTTTATAAGTTTCGAGAAACTATGTGTATAACAACGCTTTCAATACATGTAATGAGACAATACAATAATAATTTCTTAAACAATATCTCAATGACCATGACGAAGCAAAAATTAGGTAAATTCAGTTACACAAAACATCTCACTGTCTTACCTGCATGCGGTTTAAACTTTCTACTTATTATAACCCTTACCCTATGAGAGGTTATCCCTGTAGCGAATAAAATGGTCTGACAATAAGTAAAGGTAATAAGGTCTCACAATTATTGACACAGAAATTATAGCTTTACATGAGAAAACTAACGTCTGTTTAAGTCTGATTACGTAAATATAATAAATTTTTGTGGCTTTGTCATGGAAATACAATACCAATCTGACGTAGCTTTTAAAGTTCAAAATGAAATGTACAATTTTCGTATTACGTCATAGCTAGTACCTTCAATAAAAATTACGGTGGTTTAAAACACATTATCATTGTAATATAAATGCTACTGGAAGTTCCTTGGTTTCAGTAGTTTAATACAATGCTTAAGCAAATCGAAACCTTAACTGCAGAATTGCTGGGTTTTAACCAATTAACCATCTCTTAAGATACTGTCCCACAATGTGCTAAAGAAAAACCCATTAAAAACATATCCGTCATTATTTCGACTTAAGTTATATCCTTTGTAATGATGCAAACATAAATGTATTTCATTGTGAGATAAATCTTCGACTGTACACTGGTTTGTTAATTAAAGTTTCAAATATGTAGAATACTTACCTTAAAACCCGGAGGGTTTTTTCACCTAATTAACCAAACTTACGTGAATTATGATCGTCTCCCTTCACTGGCTGTCTGTTACGTTGCTGAGTCTGGGTAAAACTGATGTCTCTCCGATCATCACGGTTGATCAGAGAGGTCGAGAGAGATAAATCAACGTCTACTGTCCACTAAATAATTGATAGAAACACTTACTGCCTTGACCACGTGTTTTCTTATTTGATCACTTACCTAAAAAGAAAAAGAAAGGAAAAAAAACCTTATTTCGCTTGCAAATCGCAGTGAAACGAACATATTTTGCAGATGAAACATTTTTTTTCTTAAACTTTTATAGCTTCCACATAACGCTGGTAGACAAATAAACATACGAATTTATCATAATAATACTCAATTTTTGCCTATTCTGAAAATTCTCGTGCACTTTACTGTCTAAATGCGAATGCACGAGCACTTTATTTTAACAAATGTTTGTTTTTTAACTTCGCGCAAAGCTACTCAAGGGCTATCTGCGCTAGCCGTCGCTAATTCAGCAGTGTAAGACTAGAGGGAAGGCAGCTAGTCACTACCATCCACCGTCAACACTTGGGCTACTCTTTTACCAACGAATAGTGGGATTGACCGTCACATTATAATGCCCTCACGGCTGAAAGGGCGAGTATGTTTGGTGTGATGGGGAATCAAACCCGCGACCCTCAGGTTACTCACCTGGCTATGCCGGGCCTTTAACAAATGTAAACAGACAGCTGATGTAAATATGATTTAGTAACTGGTTTGTACAACAACACAGTAACATTAAAAGATCAATCAAAGTTTATGAAAAAGGTCTAATTTTAGGTCTGAGAATGACATTATAGGTTTATTTATTCATAATATTACGTACGGTAAAGTTCAACTCTAAATAAATTAAAGCAAAAACTTATTTCAGTTATTATAGTGTTAGTTTTTAAATTTATCGCATGTTTGTTTGTTTGTTTTGCATTTCGCGCAAAGCTACTCGAGGGCTATCTGCGCTAGCTGTCCCTAATTTAGCAGTATAAGACTAGAGGGAAAGCAGCTAGTCATCACCACCCACCGCCAACTCTTGGGCTACTCTTGTACCAA